>NC_046657.1:80168922-80178353 GCF_010883055.1 Belonocnema kinseyi | reverse complement strand
TCGTCCCTCCGCGAATTGACTGAGTGGTGTCGGGCAAAGTCCGAAGTAGCACTTTCACTTCAGACTCTGCCTAGTCAAATCGCGAAGTGCCGGACAGGCTCAGGCAAAGTCCGTAGTAAAGATAAAACCTTAGGAGTTTACTTTTTCTGCTGCACAGTAGGCTGACTCGAAAATTTACAATTCAGAATAGTCTACAGGTCGCAATTGTGAATAAATATGAAAGTTTTTTTATTTTTAGAAAAAATCAGCATTAAATTTGTAAAAGTACTTATTGATTATATTTATCAATTTTTGTTTCAATATAATTATTTATTCAACGCAAGTTTTTTTCTAAACAAAAAATAACCTTGATATGTATCATATTTAACGTAAAATCTTTTTAAATTTGAAATACGCAACGAGTTTTCCGCAATTTTGAGGGCACTAAATTTGTCTTCGAATTTGATTTTCATCGCTTTATTTTCAGCTACGTCAGCCATCGTTAAGAATTTTCAAAAACACTGTCGATTTATAAATATTATTCCGAAGCGGTAAAAACAACTTATTCGGGAATGTACACTAAACCTCAAACCATAAGATAAAAAATTTACTTTTATAATACTTCCAACATTAGTACAAGAACTTCTATTCAAAAATCTTCCAAACTTTCACGACCGTGTCAAGAACTAGATTAAACTATTGCCGTTTTGAGGATGACTAAATAGGTGCATCAGTCCCTAAATAAAAGGGCGGTGGGAGGGAGGGACTGAGGAGATACTTTTTTCCATTAGTTACGAAACCAATACGAAATTAAAAGGAGGTTTTGTTTTGAAGTGTTATTGTTAAACCATTTTCAAACCAGATATTCAATTTACCTATTTTAATCGAAGACAGATTTTTTATTTGTCATAATAAATCTTATTCGAATTGTCTAAACAGTGATTTGCGATCTCAATAAATTAATATTTTGAATGTAAATAACAAATTTTAAAAACGAACACCTATTACTGTCTCTTTCTTACTGACGAGTTGACTTTTACAATAATTATTGTAGTTATTTTTATCTATAAAATTTGACAGTTTACCTTTTATAATAGAAAGTATTTTACACGTATATTGAATTATTTTTTATCAAATAAATCAACAATAAATCACTGTTGTTATCAATAATCTATTCATTACAAATAATAGACTGATTTTATGTATGGAATATATATTTATGAATTCGCATTAAATAATCGGCTTTTCCTGTGAAGGATTAAATTTGGAAATTATTCACACTTTAGAACAATAAAAATATTTAAAATGAATTATTCATGTTTTCTAAGTCTATCTGCGTTAAATAAGAGACATATTGAGTTTTAAAATTTTTTTTTAGAAAAAATTTTGCGTTGAATAAATATATTGAAACAAATAATCATAAATGTACTCAATAAGATATCTTAAAATTTTAATGCTGATCATTTCTAAAAAAAAACTTTCAAATCTGTTCACAATTGCCATTTATAGACTATTTTTCATTTATAATTCTGGAGCCAGCCCATTGTGCTGCGGAAAAAGTAAACTCCAAAGGTTTTATTTTTACTACGGACTTTGCCTGAGCCTGCCCGGCACTTAGGGATTTAACTAGGCAGAGTCCGAAGTGAAAGTGCTACTTCGGACTTTGCCTGACACCGCTCAGTCAATTCGCGAAGAGACTAGGCAGACCACGGTGTGACGGCACTGCGGACTTTGCCTGTAACATATATATTTTTTTTTCGGCTCAGTACAGGCATTTCCCATTGGGCAAATCCGAAAAAAGTTTTCATTTTCATCCGATCGAAATCGGTTAAAAATTAATCCGACTCAACCCGTTTCAAATCGAACGAAATGTAGAACTTTTTAAAAGAAAAAATGTTAAAATATAAACGCAATAGTTAAATTTTTAATTAGAATTATTTTTGTGAATAAAAACTGAGCGCATTCCTAAACAAACAGTCAACCTTTCCATCAAAATAGTTCCATTTTTCTATTTTCAACCAAATGCACATATAAAGTGTTTAATTGTATTTTAATTTATGACATAAAAAGAGTCCGATCCCCCTCCTCACCGCCCCTAGACAAGCAAAATAGTTTAAATTCAAATGAGAGTTCTCTTTTGCGCAAATAATAAATAATAAATTTAAACTATATGCCCAAAGTAAAACAAGAAAAATTGGATTATTATATATGTTTCATATGTCATGTCCCGTCTTAGATGCGAAATTGTCTTTCCAGTTTTCTTGATTTTCCTGGGAAATACATGATGAATAATATATAATTTAAAAATGAATAAAGTGTGCGACGCAATTTTTCCAGTTTGAACAAGGACATTTATGATGGGCGATGGCTAATACATCATTTTTTAATTAAACAAGTTTGCGACGCATTTTTTAAAAGTAGAACACAGGAATTTGTAGGTAACATATAATTTTTAAATAAATAAAATGTGCGACGCATTTTTTCTAGATTGAGCACGGACATTTATGATGGCTAATATATAATTTTAAAATTCATAAAGTTTGCGACGCATTTTTCAAGATCGAACAGCAAAATTTATGTCAATATAATTAGGATGACAAAAACATATTTCTCGTGTGCTACATTTTATAGTATAATATTGCGAAATTGTTTTTCACGCCTTTTAGAGTGATGAAAAATATTTTCAAAAGCTAAATGATGCTATTAAGTTAGTATAAATTATACTAAGTCATATTTCTAATTCTGTTATTTTTTGAGTGTTATTGCGTTGTTATTGTGTGATAAAAACTCTTTTCTATCTTGAAAATATATAACTTAATTAGGAATAATAAATCTGATAGCGGTGGTATATAAGCTAGAAGCATCAAATTATTCATTTACATAGTTCATAAAACTTTCCATTGAGCAGTTTTCTCTATATTTCGAAAAAATGAAGTTCGCTGTTACTCTGTTCGTATTTTTGGCTGTTTTCCTTGCATCTATTGGTAATTATAACTATAGGACTTTTATTTATTCTGGTGAAACTAAAGATTTGAGGAAAATGTAGCTTTACTTTTTTTCCTCGTTATTTCTATATGCTTCACTTTCTATAAAAATAAAAATATATTTATTAGGTTTCATTTTAATGTAGAATGTTATAAGATTTTCGAAATACCTTTGCAAAAAAAATTGTTTTATAAGTAACACTAATATCGAGAATCTCCCATATATACAGGTTAGTATATTACACTATTAGAAATGTTCGGGAAATTCCGAAACATTTAAAATATTAAACTAACAGACTTTTACAAAATTAGGTTGCTGAAAACGCAATATAGTAACTTTTAAAGGAAACCTGCGTGAAAAAAGTTTGCATGGCTCAAGCATGGCAAGACACTTGGAAATATCTGCCTAAAGCATGGATCACGGCTGAACGGCAGCAAGGCGCAAGCCTTCCTCCTGTCCGTTTCCCATGCTTAGGACACGCTAAACACGAATGAATATTCTCAAGAACATGTAAGTGTCCCAGAAAATTAGCCTGCGTTAAAAATGAAAATAATAGGTTTGCCAATTTCCAAAATAACTACCATTAGTGAGTCGACGATCCGGGTGAATCTAGTCGCGCACTAGGTAGATTAGCACGTATTCTAGGAGAATTTTTCCAAAATTTAGATTGTTCAAACCGCAAAAATTACTAAAAATTGCGAGCCGACGATCCGGGTGCACCAGATCGAGCACCAGGTAGTACAATACGTATTCTATAAAAACTTAAAAAAAATTTAAACTTCGTCAATAATGAAAACAATTACAACTGGTGATTCGACGATCCAGGTCCACCAAATCGAGCACCAAGTAGTATAATACGTATTCTACGAGAACTTTTAAAATAATTTAAATTTTATCAATAATGAAAACAATTCAAAATGGTCAGTCAACGACTCGGGTGAAACAGGTCGCGCCCCAGGTATCCTAGCACGTATTCTACGAGAACTTTTTCAAAATTCAGATTATTTCAACAGCCAAAATTACTAAAAATTCTGTATCGATGACCCGGGTGCACCAGGTCGCGCCCCAGGTAGCTTAGTTCGTATTCTACGATAACTTTTTAAAAGTTAGATTGTTTCAACAGCTAAAATTGCTAAAAATTGCGAGCCGACGATCCGGGTGTACCAGATCGAGCACCAGGTAGTACAATACGTGTTCTATAGAAACTTTAAAAAAATTTAAACTTCGTCAATAATGAAAACAATTACAACTGGTGATTCGACGATCCGAGTGCACCAGGTCGTGACCCAGATATCTTAGTACGTATTCTACGAGGAGTTTTTCAAAATTTCGATTGTTTCAACTGCTAAAATTACTAAAAATTGTTAGTCGACGATCCAGGTCCACCAAATCGAGCAACAAGTAGTATAATACGTATTCTACGAGAACTTTTAAAATAATTTAAATTTTATCAATAATGAAAACAATTCAAAATGGTCAGTCGACGACTCGGGTGCAACAGGTCGCGCCCCAGGTATTCTACGAGAACTTTTTCAAAATTCAGATTGTTTCAACAGTCAAAATTACTAAAAATTCTGTATCGACGACCCGGGTGCACCAAGTCGCGCCCCAGGTAGCTTAGTACGTATTCTACAATAATTTTTTAAAAGTTAGATTGTTTTAGCAGCTAAAAACACTAAAAATTGTGAGTCGACGATCCGGGTGCACCAAATCGAGAACCAGGTACTATAATACGTATTCTACGGAAAAATGAAAAAAAAATTAAATTTTTTCAATAATAAAAACAATTCCAAATAGTGATTTGACGACCCGGGTGCACCAGGTCGCGCCCCAGGTATCTTAGTACGTATTCTACGAGAACGTTTTCAAAATTTAGATTGTTTCAAGTGCAAAAATTACTATAAATTGTTAGTCAACGATCCAGGTCCACCAGATCGAGCACCAAGTAGTATAATACGTATTCTACGAGAACTTTTACAATAATTTAAATTTGATCAATAATGAAAACAATTCCAAATAGTCAGTCAGCGACTAGGGTGCACCAGGTCGCGCCCCAGGTATCCTAGCACGAATTCTACAAGTACTTTTAAAAAATTTTAATTTTGTGAATAAGGAAAACAATTATAAATGATGAGTTGGCGACCCGGGTATTTCGTAGTTTGGCACGTATTCTACGAGAAATTTTTCAGAATTTATAATATTCCAACAGCCAAAATTACTGAAAATTAGAGTCAACCTGGGGCACGACCTGGTGCAACCCGGTCGCCGACTAACCATTTGAATTTTTTTTCATTATTCACAAACCTTAAAATTTTTTAAGTTCTCGTAAAATACGTATTGTACTACCTGGTTCTCGATCTCATGTATCCGGATAGTCGACTCACAATTTTTAGTAATTTTGGCTGTTGGAACAATCTAAATTTTGTAAGAGTTCTTGTAAAATACGTGCTAAATTACCTGGGGCTAGACCCGGTGCACATGTGTTGTCGATTGACCATTTGAATTTGTTTGTATTATACACCAAATTAAAATTTTTCAACAGTTCTCGTAGAATACGTATTAAATTACCTTGTGCTCGACCTGGTGCATACGGATCGTCGACTCACAATTTTTAGTTACTTTGGTTGTTGAAACAATCTAAATTTTGAAAAAGTTCTCGTAGAACACGTACTACGTTACATGGGGCGCGACCTGGTGCACCCGGGTCGTCGACTAACTATTTTAAACTGTTTTCATTATTCACAAGATTTAGATTTTTTAAAACTTCTCGCAGAATACGTATTAAAGTACTTGGTGCTCGACCCGGTGCATCCGGATCGTTGACTCACCATCTTAAGTAATTTTGTCGATTGGAACAATCTAAATTTAAAAAAAATTCTCGTAGAAGACCTGCTAAGTTACCTTGGGGGCGACCTGGTGCACCCGGGTCGTCGACTTACCATTTGGAACTGTTTTCATTATTCACAAAATTTAAATTTGTTAAGACTTCTCGCAGAATACGTACTAGAGTACCTGGTGCTCGACCCGGTGCATCAGGATCGTTAACTCACCATTTTAAGTAATTTTGGCTATTGAGATAATCTAAATTTTGAAAAAGTTCTCGTAGAATACGTGCTAAGATACCTGGGGAGCGACCCAGTGCACCCGGGTAGTGAACTTACCATTTAGAGACGTGTCGGCTTTTGGCAAACCTAATATTTTCATTTTTAACGCAGGCTAATTTTCTGTGACACTTTATATGTTCTTGTGAATATTCATTCGTGTTTAGCGTGTCCTAAGCATGGGAAACGGACAGGAGGAAGGCTTGCGCCATGCTGCCGTTCCGCCGTGACCCATGCTTTAGCCAGATATTTCCAAGTGTCTTGTCATGCTTAAGCCATGCAAACTTTTTTCACGCGGGAATGTACTAAATTTGTATTGAACTTCAGAAACGGGTTTTGAAAATTACAAATAGTTTCCTAAAATTCCTAAATTTTCAATTTTAATTTGAAATTGTTTTATTTCGTTTATAAAATATTTTAGGTTAAAACTGTTACAATTTTAATATTCTGGTCTTTGAATATTTATATCTTCAGGGAAAATGGAAAATTGACCATTGGGAAATTAGAGAAAATTAAAAATAAAATTTTGCGGTAATCCTGGTATAATATTATTGTTAAAAATTTGTTTGCCTTGTATTTATATTTCTGTGTAGTTGCTTCGTTTACGAGATTACCTTTTTAGTTATCAACTTTATTAATTGTTTAGAAATTCAACGATTTTATTAAAAAGACATCTTTTTTATTTAAAATTCCATTTTTGCGTTGAAAATTCGTCTTCTTGGGTTGAAAATTCAACTAGTTTCGTAGAAAATTGACTTATTTTTTAAAACTAACATTTTGATGCTAAAAAGTCAAACTGAAATCTTTTTTGGATGAAAATTCAACTATTTTTTTGATAATTTGCCTTTTTGATTTAAGAAGTCACCTATTTTAGTATAAATGGCATCTTCCTCGAGTGAAAATGCAACTGTTTTTATAAAAACTCAACAATTTTTTAAAGTTATCATTTTTTATTGAAAATTTAACTGTTTCATTGAAACGTCTTTTCGAGTTAAAAATTCAAGTATAATCATCGCTGACTTCTTGTTAAAAACTTATATTTTGACGATGAAAAGTAAAAAAAAATCTTTTTCTGTTTGAATATTCAACTTTTTTTTAAATTTTGGTTGAACCACTTTGTTAAAAAATAATTATTTTGTTCAACTTTCATAGTTTAGTTGATAACACAAGCCTGCAAATAATGGGGACGTGTCAGTTGTTGGAAAATGGAGGGTAATTTCCGAAGTAATTTTTTACGTAGAATCCAAATCCGGGGTCAGAATTGGCCCATCACGTCAGGATTTTAGGATATTTGAGGTTATGTACCCAAAAAATGGCGTTTTTGGCTACTTTTGAGGTTATGTACAGAAGACTCAAAATTTTTGTGGAATTTTTATTTAGTTTTATCATATATTACTGCTCTTTCTCTTTAATTTGAGAGTCGCGAAGTTCAATTACCATTTTTCTTTACCAAATTACGCCAATTTGAAATTACGAGATATGTCCCATTATGTCTTGAGCATTTGCTTTAAATACTTTGAGGCAGACATTCTCTACTGGGTGTTTTCTCTTGAAAATTTGTACTTGGAGGTGTTCGGGGTTGTTGATGTCTGCCTCAAAGTATTTAAAGCAAATGCTCAAGACTTTTCAAAACTTAAAATTTTTAAGAAGAAGTACTGGTGTACTGGCGAGCGGTACTTGAGCAGTACTGCACATGATTATTGGGGTTATGTACTGGGCGAATATTATTCATAATCACGAAAGTGTAAATTTCAAACTTTTTCATTTATTTGAATAAAAAAGGTGTACAAAAAATAAATAATAATTAATTGCGAGTATTTGTCTAAAAGTTGTAATGGTTCTGTTTAAAATGAATAAATGTATTAAATTTGAGAACATTATATTGTTAATACAATTTCTAAATATACATTAATCTATCGCCTTGCAGTCCATAATTTTCTTATTATCATACGACATCATATAGATGTATAATAAATGGACTCCTAACGGGGATATAAATAAAATAATATTTAATAATTAATTCATATTGATTCCAATGTTTAGGGTTTTGAAGTCCCGGGGTGATATCCCTATAAGTTTCGGTCTGGTATCCGTCCGTCCGTCCGTAAGTCGAACAAAAGGGCATAAGCGCCCACATTTGGCAAAGCAAAAGAACATAAGCGCCAGCATTTAAAATTTGTATTGCAGAACTTAGAAATCTTATAGCGTACCGGGACAATTTTTTTAAACTTTCGTGCAACGTTTTGATTGTAAAGTTGTTTATACTGCTTTACAACGATTAAGAATTACATCACATGAAAATTTTTTTAGAAATCTTTAAAATTTATCATGAAAATAGAACTTTAATTTTTTTTCTTAAAAAAAAAATTAGAAAAAAATTATTTTCGCGATAACTTTATTGTTGGTTATTTGAAATTTTGGAACACATGAACCATACACTGAGAAAAAAGTAATTGTGAATCAATGAAATATTGGTTTGAAGCATCAAACGGTACTTTCGCGCTCGGTCAAATGCACACGATTGGAACCCGAAATATCTCTTTTTAATAACTACTAGACACACGTGTCCTTGCTTCTTTGTAAGTGGGCCCTTGTTTAAACATTATGAGCGTACGAAAATCACGGTCGCCGGGGCTGCCAAATGTCTACATGTTAAACCCCAAGAATAAATTTGATCTTTTAAGGGCATGCTCTTCGTGACCACGTGACCAAACTAGTCCCCGAATATGAGCATTTTTTTTGGTGTTCACTGTGTCCACACGGATTGAGATATCGTGTTTAAAATTTGACAGATTAAATAAAAAGCACTAAAGAACGTTTGAATACATCAATGTGTTTATAGTTTTAAAGAAAGTTTATTTATAAATCGATGAAAAAGGATATTACCATTCGAGTTATAACACTATGCAGATAATTTTTGGTTTGATGCATTTCGGATTTTTTGGTTCGCGTATATTGAGCACTGACACCAGTTTTGGACTAAATCGTCTAAACCTTAGAAAAATTGATGTAAGCAATAAAATTTGTACATTCGTTGAAAATCAACAAATAAGTATCTGCATACACGTAATCTATAATTATTTTTGGAGCATTTTTAGCGATTTCTAGCAGAGAGAAAAAGAAACTTTGACCGTCGATAAAGTCGAGATCACGTGACTAAGTTCATTCATAAAATTTTTGTGTGGAGAATGAAATGATTTTCATTATTTTCGGTCCTCACTACGACCAAACGGATTGAGATATCGTGTTCAGGATTTTGGAAGCTATACCGAAAGCACTAAGGAACGTTTGTATATATCAAAATGTTCATAATTACGAAGAAAGTTTTCGAGTAAAATACTACAGGAATTAGGAAATAAACTTTTA
>NC_046657.1:80157356-80168822 GCF_010883055.1 Belonocnema kinseyi | reverse complement strand
GAAACAATTCCAGGAATAAAAACAAAATTTCGCCCGGGGGCGAAAGACAAGGCGAATCCGACGCTGAGTCCCGCTGGTTGGTTCACTGTCAACAATAGTTATTAGCTGATCGATTCAACGTCAAGAATTATGGAAGTTGGTTGGAGAACTCCGACGAGTAAATTTTAGCACATTGCTGGTGTTGCATTGTTTCCAATTTGAAATTTGTCTTTTATTTTTAGGATCAAAAAAATGAAAATCATTTTACACCGAAATTTCATGTACGAACTTAGTCACTTGATCTCGACTTTACCGACGTTCAAAGTTTCTTTTTTTCTCCGCTAGAAATCGCTAAAAATGCCCAAAAAATAATGATAGGTTACGTGTGTGCAGATACTTATTTGTTGATTTGCAACGAAGGTGCAAATTTTATTGCTTATATTAATTTTTTCAAGGTTTAGATGATTTAGTATAAAATTGGTGTTAGCTCTCAATATGAGCGAATAAAAAAATCTAAAATGCATAAAACCAAAAATGATCTACAAAGTGCTATAACTTGAATGGTAATATCCTATTCCATCAATTTATAAATAAACTTTCTTTAAAATTACCAATATATTGATGTATACAAACGTTCTTTAGTGCCTTTTATTTTATGTGTCAAAGTTTAAATACGATATCTCAATTCATGTGGACGCAGTGAACACCAAAAAAAATGTTCATAACCGGGGACTATTTTGGTCACGTGGTCACCGAAGAACATGCCCTTAATAAGATAAAAACGTTGCAGCACGTTTATCTTACGAAAGATAAAATTTATCTGAAACAAAGATCGAATTTATCTGAAAAAAGATCAAGTTTATCTGGCATAAGTATTTGTTTCACATATGTTATATGTCAGACGGCTGCGTCTATGCTCACAGAAGAAATGTCTTTCATAAATTTAAAACATCTTGCGGCATTCAATTTCAAATATTCTCCCTTAATTTCACTAATTTTAAGCATAAAAATCACTCACCTACAGTTACTGAATACACAGTCTGCACTTTGGTTAGTTTATACTTGGCTGAAGTTGGCTGAGTGTCCTTACTCAGCCAACTTCAGTCCCTTACTTTTGTTGCACAAATCTTTAGTTTTCTATCGACCCTGATGTAGACTTTAAAAATTATAAACAAAGACTATTTGGTATAAACTAACCTAAGTGCAGACTGTATATTCATTAAATGAAGGTGAGTGATTTTTTTGCTTAAAATTAGTGAAATAAAGGGAGAATATTTAAAATTGAAGGCCGCGAGGATTTTTAAATTTCTGAAGGACATTTTTTCTATGGGCATGGGTGGAGCCTTCTGACACAAAACATGTCCAACAAATATTTACCTCAGATAAACTTTATAATTCGTAAGGTAAATTTTATCTTTCTTTCAAATAAATTTGATCTTTCTTTAGATAAATTTTATCTTTCGTTAGATAAACATGCAGCAAGGTTTTTATCTGATTAAAAAATCAAATTTATGCTTGGGGTTTATTGTGTACCGAGTAACGCGCTGCTCTTTTAATTTATTTGCATAATCCTAATTTATCGTAATTTATAGTCCTTGTTGTCCAAAAACGTTATGTTTTAAATGGTTTTACGACGATTACCACCCACAAATATATTAAGAGCAATAAATATATTTTAAACGTACTTAGATAATTTAAATTTTAATCAATATAAATAAATAATTTTCTAGGTATTTTGTGTTAGATATTTTTTCTCAATAAATGAAAATTTTAAAGGCTTGCATCTCGGTAATTTTTAAAAACTTTTCTCTTTTTTAAATAGAAGTACAAGGAAATATTATAACTTTAATGTAAACTTCTAAAAGAATTCAATTATAGTCAAAACTTGTAGATATATATATATAATCCTTTCTGGGAATGAGAGTTAAATGGTAAATTAATAAATGTCAGTTAATTTTTCTAGAACAATATTCTACATTAAAAATTGTAACTAAATTGATAATTGCAAAAAGTAATTACTAATTTGAAATAGACAATGTTAGACAATTAATAAAATATATTTACAAAATTTATATGTTGCATCGTTTCAAGCTTAATAGTATAATATACTTCGTTTATTTTATTCGTTTTTATTTTAAATTTTGACTTAAATATTTACTCTGATTAGTTATTCAATAATTACTTGCATGATATGAATAATATTTTTTTTGAATAAATTCTTACATAATTATTAGTATTTTTTATTTCTGCCTATTCATTTGTGTTAATATTTAGTTCAATTACAATAAATAATACTGCCATAATTATTACATTTTATTGATGCAAAACTGTGCTTTTTTATTTTGTTTTATCATTCCATTTGTTTCTCAAAACTAGAATTTTAAAGATAAATTGTTTCAAAATTTAATTGTTTAGCAATGCTTATTAAAAATTTATCACAGTTTCTTCAGAGGTTCAGTGTTCGTATATATTTTAAATATTATAATTTATACTGCCACATTAGACTACTGAAAAATTCTGAAAAACAACATTTCCGACACTGTAAATTTCCCGAATAATAAGATCCCCGTCAAAAATTTCCAAATTATGAAATTCCTGAATTATAGAAATTAAAAAATTGTTTTTCTATAAAAATAAATATTATTTACTTATTAAAAACACAATGATCAAATTTCTGTGTCAAAGAAATTTTGTACCAATGTTTAAACTATATGAAAATTTTTTGTAGAATTTTAAATAAGCACAATTATATACAAACTATATAAAGAAATTAGTTTAAAGACTATGCACATTTTTAAACAAAATTGCTCATTCAGAAATACATTATTTTTAATTATTGTTATTTAAAATTTTTTAAAATTATTTTATACAGTTTTGAACATTAAAGAAATTTCTCTAATAAAAGTATTTGTTTATTCCACTAAAAAACATAATATTCAACAGAACCATTTCTTTGATTCTTTAAATTCTGGAATTTTCTGGTTTGGCCATTTCATAATTCGGTATTTTTCGGTCGGAAATTTGGTTCTTATGGAATTTTCAAATAGTAAGTAATATAAGTAGTAATATAAGTAGTGAATTTTATTATGCAATAATTTTTCAATTCTTGATCATTTTTAGAGTTGTATTTTTTGAGATTTTTCGGTCGTCCGCTGACAAATTGCCAAGTTCAAACTTTGAAACAAATTTCAATACCCCAATCACATCGGCTAGAAATGTGATTCAGTGTTTTTTGTATATATTTCCAGTTCCATTTGATGGTGTTCAACATTTTTTGAAAGATTCCAAAATATATTAATTTAACCCATTTTTATACGCTCATGAATCATAAAAAATATTTTATGGATTGGAGAGGGTTAATACTTTTGGTTCAATTTTACTGTGACTTACAGACAGTTACGCAATTTTGTAAAACATTCGCATTTATGTTTCATATAACAAGATTTTTATTCACATTGAAATATTTTACTTTAGAGAGAAATACATATCTTGATCTGATAACAGAATATACAGATGGCTCAAAATTTATTTTTTCTTTGTTTCTATCACAGATGCTGTAAATCTAATAGTGTATACTTTTGACCGTATTCGGAAGCGCCATTCATTGTAACTACAGTAGATACTATCAAATCGAAAGTATCATTGTTTTGCGGAAATGATTTTCTCTAGAAGATAAAAAGATACTTATTTCTATAGTACTGTACTTTCGATTAAAGATGTTGAATTATTTCACTTAAAGCCAAATTTATTGGATTATTGATATAAACTGTTGTATTAATAATGCGGAATTCAAAAGCACTTGCACTTTTTATTCAAGAGTACTTTTTTCTCAGTGTATTTTCAAACATATTTTTTTAATTTTTTCCAATATACTGTGCCAGCGATAAACCCCGGCGGACTACTGAATTTTTCACTAGGGTAGCGACTTTTTTTGCAAGAATATGTGTTTTATGTGTCTATCACGGGAAAAATAATGTGAACCTTGAGGGACATTGAGAAAAGCAAACAAAATTTGTTTATAAACTCCCCAGCCTAGGATGAACATTAAAGTAATTTTATATGTTAATTTTATTACATAAAATGCAGAATTGAAAATTTCAAAAAGAGGGAAAAGTCCGCTTATAAATTTCTAGACACAAAATTAAGAAAACTGTTCATAAATTTGAGTCTAAACTAAGAAAAGGGAAAACTGACTTTTATACTACTATAAATGACCAGAATTTCTTTACACTTCAATATAATGTATAATATGATAGTTCAATAGATTCGTTTCGAATCAAGGACTTTTTTTCTTCTTGCTAAATCAAAAATTTGTAAAATCTTACAGAAAATGTAGTATCGGCGAAGTCCAATGAGTCTAGCCACCCCTTCGATTTAGAATTTAAATGGTAAAATCAAAATTTAAATTGAATAATACGGTACCATTTAATTAAATTGAAAAATAAATAAATTTAATTTATTATTAGCCAAAATTATTCAGATGAATTAATTAAAATTTTTATATTTTGCAAATTGGTACTTATTCAATTTGGAAGAATTATAATTTAAACCTTGACTTATTATTTTTTAAATCATCAGTTTGTACTTTTTCAAATTAAGGCGGTATTCTGGTCTAGAATTTTGAAAAGTTCGATATTTTTTCATATTCTCAAAGTCTAGACCTTTAAGAACATATTTTGAAGAAGAAGAAGAAGGTCCAATGTATGGAGCAAGAATGGCTGATTGATAAAATGTAAATGTAGCGCACTATTAAATGACTTATACTGCCTGAAATTTTACTCACTTCTTACGCGTTTTTCTCGAAACTACTTTTTTCGACACGGCCACCACGATATCTCAAGTTCTAGCCAACCGATTTACTTGAAAATTAATGTGAACCTTCTTTATATAATCCTTAATAGCCCCTACCAGCCTTATGTCAAAATGTTAGTTTTTAAAATTTAAGAAAAAATCAGGACTTTCAAAAAAGGTGCAAAAAAATTTTTTATTTCAGACAGTCGCCATTTTGTAAACAAAATTTTTTCATGTTCCCCGAGGTAGGGGCTGTAACGACATCCTTACTGATTAAGAATTTCTTTTTGTTTAGATCACCAGGATGGTTGGAATCATGGTGGCCAGGATGCACCGTTTTTTCACACCTGTCTGTTTTCCCCCTCTACCTTTTTTAATTTTCAATTTTTTTTATGAAATTTTTTTTCTGCATTTTCTAAATATGCTTGAAAAAAACTTTATCAAAAAGATCTCTTTTAGATGGCAGTATTTATGTGCGTCTTCATATTCTGAATTGTCTACTTAATTAAGTATAGTCAAAGATTAAGTTTCTCAAAGCTCTGTAAGCTTTGAGGTACACATTCTCATCGTGACACTCGCGCTGCGCGCTCGCTTTCCGACAGACATTTGTAAACAGGTTTTGTTGGATTTTTTTCTCGTAACTTTCGTCGTTTTTTCACACATTTTTTTTATTTTATTTTTTTCAACGTTATTTTTCACGAATAAAACAAAAAGTAGGCCTCCTATCAAGAGGTGATTCTTAATGAAGTTGTAGATCTTTTTTGGGATAACCAGTTTTGTTAATTCATCTTTTTTCGTATCCTACACATTTTGTCCACAAAATGGAACTTTTTATTTTCCATTATTTTTTGTGCAATCAAAATTTGAGTTTTCGATTTTTAAAGAAAATACAAAAATTTGTTATAATAATGTTTTAGAGCTTTTAAAAATAAATGTTTTTCATCTTTTGACTTCTTTTCGTAACGTGCGTTTTTCGGCTTCAAATTTTGATTTTCGGTTAATTAAAAAAAATTTTTTAACGCTATAACTCTGAGAATTTTCATATTATCGAAAAAAGCCATCAGGATAAATTGTTTGTTCTTTTTAATACTATAAATATCCTTACATAGAATTTCCAAATGCAGAAAAAAAGGGGTCTCAACCATTTTGAAAATGCGCTCACTTTTTGAATTTTTATCAAAAATGGCTGGTTCACGAACTCGTCCTTTCTTTTAGGACCTAAAAAAATTGTGCCAAAGATGAAATTAATTCGTTAATTTTTTCGAAAGTTATCGTGTTTACGGACGAACGGACAGATAGACAGACGCCATCATGAAAACCTGATTTTCGAATTCAGGGGGTCTCGAAACGTGGAGATCCGTTGAAAAAGTGTGATGTCAAATTTCCGACAATTCTAATACTTTCTCAATCATAAATGATGAGAATGTAAAACACGGCCGAAAATCGGGTTTCTAGACCAGAATACCCTGTTAAACGTTGAAAATTATGCAAGTTTCACCATTAAAACAGTTTTCCGTTCTGATGATACACAATAAAAATTTCTTTAATTTTCTTTAATTTGAAAGATATAGAGTTGAAAACTTAAGTTTAGACTTGAGATCTACAAAATTATCCAGCATTTTTATTTATACATTTTTAATATTGTAGAGTGTTTAATGGTGAGTACTTAAATTTTAATTATTTAAAAAAACAATCAAAACTGCATGATAAATTGCACATATTAAAAATTAAAGTATCTTCAAATGCAAATCTTGTATAAAGACTAATTTCAAGAAGAGATAATCAAAATTTTCTTAAGTTATCTGTGTTATCCATGAGGTCCGTTAAGCTGGCAGGACCACATTTAAAAAATGGACTGAAACCCTATAGGGAACGAAGGTTTCATTAGGGCTAATTTAATGCCCTATTGCTAAATTGAATGCTCTTCATTTAAAAAAAAAACCGGTGACCATGCTAGCTTAACGTTAAGCTAGCAGAACCACACATAGAAAAAAATTAATTTCTCAAAATTTCTTTGCTCTATAATTTAGGGCTTATTTAGGGCTCACTTAATGCCCTATTTTCAAATTTAATGCCCCGCATTTTTCGAAAAAAAACCTGTGGTCATGCTAGCTCTACGTTAACCTAGAAGGACCACACAAAGAAAAAAACGACTTAGGCATTACTTCTTTCCACAATAATTTAGGGCTCATTTAGGGCTCTGAGAATATGATAATAACATTTTTTTAAAAATGGTTTGAACAATTCTTGTAAAAATAAATTAAAGAAATTTCTTCTTCTATCCTATGTCAAAGCACACTTAGGGCTCCATAAATATGATATTTAAATTGAACAGAAAAACTGTTTAAACAATTAGTATTTAAACAAATTTACCACCAAAAAATTACTTTCTTTTTTTTCTCTTGCATAATTTCAGACTCATTTAAGGCTCCAGAAATATCATCAATTGAAAGTATTGCGATATTTCCTTTGCCCTTTTTTTTTGTTATGTATGGTGTTGTGCTACCTTAAGGTTATACAAAATACGTGAAGAAAACCATAAAACCCATTTCCACCCCTTGCATAATTTAGGGTTCATTGAGGACTAATTTGGGCCCGACGTCCTAAATTTTGGGCTCTAGTATTTTTTGTAAAAAATAGTGTTTGCAATAGCTTAACAATAAGTCAGTTCAAAATTGCTATAAAACTTTATAAAAATGATTTTACAGAAAATTCAACTTACATAATAATTTAGGACTCATTTAGGGCTCTGGCAATATGATAATGAAGCATTTTAAAAAATGGTTAAACAATTTTTTATCTATTTTTTACAAAAAATACTGAAGCCCAAAATTTGGGACTATTGGCCCAAATTATTCCTAAAGGAGCCCTAAATTATGCAAAGAGTAAAAATGGGTGTTATGGTTTTCTTCACTTATTTTTTATAACGGTAAGGTGGCACAACACCATATAAAAAAGGGCTAAGGAAATATCGCACGACCTTTGGTCGATGATATTTCAGGAGTCTTAAATGAACCTAAAATTGTGCAAAAGAAACAAAACTAAAATAATTTTTTGTGGTAAATTTGTTTAAGCAATAATTGTTTCAACAATTTTGTGTTAAATTCAGACATCATATCCATGGAGCCCTAAGTGAGCCTTAATATAGGGTAAAAGAACAAATTTGTTTAATTCGCTTTTACTAGAATTGTTTAAACAAAAATTCTTTGAACAATTTTCGTTAATTTTTCAGTATTATATTCCCAGAGCCCTAAATGTGCCCTAAATTGTAGTGCAAAGAAATATTGTTCAAGTCATTTTTTTCTATGTTTGATCCTGTTAGCTTAACGTTAAGCTAGCATGACATCAGGTTTTTTTCGAAAAATTTCGGAAAATTAAATTTGGCAATGAGGCATTAAGTTAGCCCTAAATGAGCCCTAAATTCCCTATAGGTTTTCAGTCCATTTTTGCAATGTGGTCCTGCGAGATTAACGGGCCTTTATTTATGTTTTCATATACATAAGTATAATGCAGTATAAGTAAAAAATCCTATAAAGCGTATTAGCTTGCACATTCCATTTAATACCTAAAGTTCTAACCTAATTTAATTTCAGAGATTTTATATGAACTTAATTTTCAGGGTTTTAATGCTCAATTGAGGCCTTGGATGGAAGAAGGTCACATACGCCAAAGTAGCGTTTCGAGAAAATTAAGGAGAAAGTTTTTGTTTTAGTAGAATTACGTGAAAACTTGTACAATATATAAACTGTGTTTTGCAATAAGCAATATCCAACACTTTATGGCCTTTTTCACAATATTGGTCATTTAATCATTTTTCAGTCTTCTGCTTCTTCCACAGATGACATGATTTCGTCTTCATTATAGTGCGAGAGCCGAGGCCGTTTTTGGCGAGTTATTAGGTAACGATTCTGCCACTATTTTCCTGATTGTAGAGAATATACTGATCACGAAATGTGGCTTCTCCAGGGGTAGTCCCGGGGAGAAGGTGTTTATTTACTCATTCGAAGTTGTAAAAAAAAAAATTATTAAAATAATTCATAGAGTAACGGCTAAATCTTTCTGCGTTGAATGTGGAGACAATTATACAATGTTCCGTGCAATTGGAAGAACAATAGGCCGGTGCGGAAGGGGGGCAGAACGATCCAGAGGTGTAAAAGAATATGACATTTTAAAGTTATTTTCTAATACCCAAATTTTTTATATAACATTCTACTCATTAATCAAAACATGTATTCGAAGAGGCAGAACAAAATCTCGGAGATAACATCCTGGCAGAATATCGCAAACTGCCCGGTTTTGATATTGGTCATTGTGTGTTGGTTTACGATCCTGACACTGCGAGCAGAGTGGTCATTTGTGCTCCGAAGACGATCAGTAGCGTAACTAGAGACATAGTTCACGCCACTCTGCTCGCAGTATCAGGACCGTCAACCGAAGCACAATGACCAATGTCACAACCGGGAAGTTCCTGATGTTCTGCCAGGATGTTATCCCCGAGATTTTATTCTGCCTCTTCGAATATATATTTTGAATAACGACTAGAATGTTATATAAAAAATTTGGGTTATAGCCTATTGTTCTGCCAATTACACGGAACATTGTCTAATTGTCTTGACATTCAACACAGAAAGATTAAGCCGTTACCCTATGACTTATTTTAATCATTTTTTTTACAACTTCGAATGAGAAATTAAACACCTTGTCCCCGGGACTACCCCTGGAGAAGCCACATTTGGTGATTAGTATATTCTCAACAATCAGGAAAATAGAGGCAGAATCGTTACCTAATAACTCGCTAAAAACGGCCTCGGCTCTTAGACTATTAGCTTCATTAGTTTCTTTCACAAACACGTTAAAATAAAGTGCGGCGTATCATCTAGTTAATTTCACTGAACGCGTTATATTCTTGTTATATTCTTGCGCTGATCTTGTAATTTTTAGAACCCCCGTGGTTTTAAGTAATTTACGGAAAAAGGGCATATGGGCCTATGTGCCCTTCTTCCATCCAAAGCCTCAATTTTAATGGCTTGAATATTTTAAATCCAAAAGATTTAAGAAAGTAGACAATGCAAACATTAAAAATATTTAAAATTAAATAATTTAGAGTTTCAAGGTTAGAAAATTTGTAATAAAAAATTATCCAATGCTTTAATTTACTTCTCATAAATTTCAAAAAACCCGCTTATCAATATAATGTTACAATAAAAAATTTTGCTGAAACCGGTCCTAAATATTTTTTGCACGGCCAGTACGTACTCCTACTTCAACTTTATAGTCGAGATTTTTTTACGGTATCTCAACTGTTAGGTTAGCTGTGAGGCTAATGTCGTTAGCAATAGAACGCGTTAAACGTCGGTTGGGGGGTTCGAAACTCGTCGAAGCGTTCCCAATTTTTAAGAGGGTTAATATTGTTAAAAGCGTGCGAGTGTATCGTATGTAATGTATTGTGATTTAATGTGTGTATAGGTACGGCTAGGTGCCGTGAGTGTAATGAGGACGAAATTGTATTCTAATTCGGTTGATTGCGTATAAGTTATTTTTTATTCACAGAAGCTGACGGTTTACCAAACTGGTAGTTAAAGTTTCTCGAGCGTCAGTGATTGCCTCGTGACTTTCCAGTAAATCCTCTTATATTTTCCACCGAGTCCTCAACCGCGTTTTACCCAACTGTTCATTAATCTTTATCTTAAGTTTCATATATTTTACAATTAGGTCCATTGTTTTTGAGTAAAGGTGTAATTGAAAAGAATGAAATTTTTGTTTTTAAAGTAAATAAAATTTATTCTAATAAAAAATACATAGGAGAAGTTCGCGCTCGGTTTAAGTCTGTGTTTCGTTCGGAAGCTAAGTAGTATCTGTCTGCCTCGTCAAGTTGAAGTGCGCTTGGGGATAATTTTCCCTCACAGAAGGTGTGTCGCAAGTTTCTTAAGCTACTTGTGATTGGTACAGAGAACGGTCATCGACGCCTATTAGTACAAATTCGGAAAACCTAAAAAGAAGGTGTTAACCTGGGGTCACGCTTGAGCTGTTCGGCGAGTCGGTGTCATAAATTTGTTTAAGGAAGATCGGAGACTAAATCCTAAGTCGTGTCATAGAAGCACTCCTAAACAATAAAAGCATCAAACTCCGAAATCAGAAACTATCTTATAACTTGGTCGAGGATTATAGCAGTAAAGGTAAAAATCTAGGAACACTTTGAAAGATTCTGACAATTTTAAACATCTGCTTAAAGGGTTCTTAAGTATATTTGCAGGCTCTCTATGCGCTCTACGGAGTTATAAAATCATAAACCTGACAAGGCGAAATTCAAGAATACGAAAGTAAAGACGGTTCAAGATTGAGAGAGTTGCTCAAACGCAAATGAAAATTAATAAACATTATTATTAAAAATTATATAAGTTAATTGTTACGACGTAACATCCATTAAAATGTCAACTACCAAGTACAGTATTAATTAAAGTACAGTTTGATAGACATGAGTATTAACTTGCACACTTTCATGTTCGTGAATGAGGTATTATCGAATTTCATTTTACCGAACTAGAAATGAAACTTTATCAAAGTGTCCATATGTTCCGAGTTTACCAAACTGAGTTTGGTCAAGTTTCTCGAAATATTTTTCTCCGTGTAAGATTATATTTTCTCACCACTTTTTAAATCTTCAAGTATCACATAATGAGATTCAACAGGTGATGA
>NC_046657.1:80144072-80157256 GCF_010883055.1 Belonocnema kinseyi | reverse complement strand
CAATACGCCAATTAGCACAAATGGTAAGTTCCGACAGTGCCTACCAGTGTGCCTACTGGCCGCTAGATGGCAATACCGGTTTCATATGTATACACCTGGTATATTTTAACCTCTTGAAATTTTCAGTTACAGTAACTAAAGATTTCTAATCTGTAAGAGAATTTTTTTGGACATGTGATTGGAGTTTTATGCAGTTACTGTTGTGAAAATTTCGGTTAGATTTTAGGAACATTTAGTTTCGGTTTCTGCATAAAGCTTTAGTGACATGACGTATCTGACAAATCCTAAAAAATCTCCAACAGTATATATTTATTGCGCTTCACTGCATTAGCCTTTCAAATTATTAATTTTATTTAGCCATTTCTATTTTGTCTTACAGAGTTTGGATATTCGCCAACTGTTTTTCCAACTTCGGCTGGAAGAGAAAGAGCTAGATATCCTTCCCCTCCTCGTGGTAGATTTCCTCAAATTCCGATTGATCAACGAATAACTCTTGGTTTTGGACTTTTAGCGAAAACTCGAGAGGGTGGTTTTCGAACAATTAACCCTAGTTACCGTGTTCTAAAAGGCCAGGATGGATTCATTCGTTTAGTAATGGACAGACATGGCTATATCAGTGCGATATACTATCCAGGAGACACACCAGAAACTAACGAACTGGTTCAAACAAATATACGTATCCCAAAGGACATTCGTCCACTGGACAAATCAGAGTTTTTTGTAGAAAGAAATCTGCAAAATTTAGACAGAAGCATGTTTCAGGATTTCCCTCGACAGTACTAATACCATTCACACTGGCAAGGCAAGGCATGCGAGACTGAAAAACATGATAAACCTATTTCTTTTAAAAAAACTTAGCTATGCATGGTTTCAGCATCTTTAGGACTTGGGAAATACGAATATTACCCTTTCGTGCACAAAAAATTTTATCCCATTAATATTACACTTGAAAAACTTTGTAGCCTTCAAGATATAGAAATTAAAATCCGTATATTTTGCACTAAAGTTTTTCATATGCTATATAAACTGCATAAATCCAAGCTAGTAGATTCAATAATTCGAAGAAATGGCTTTGTCTATGTCTTTTTGCATGTTTCTTCTGTCGCTGGTGTTTATGAAATACTGGATTTGTCTATTTATTGAGCAATCATTCTGAATGGCTTTATCATGCTTAGTTCGTTTTCTCCTCATTTGTTTGTGCAGAATTTAAAGATTGTGCAATAATTTATGAAATGGAATACTTTATAATTTCTCAAGTAATATTATTATTAAAACATGCAAAAAATTTCATATTTGCCTTATTGTCCATGCTTGTATAGTTATTTTCAATCTTATTTCATAGAAATATATTTCTTACTAAAGTAATCCAAAGTAATCTGAAGTAATCTAAAGTAATCATTTTCAAAACTCTTAAAAACGTATGTAAATGATTTTCAGAAAGATTTCTAGAATAATGCACGAAGTTAAAGATGTAAAACAAAGTTCAAAATATTCCAAAACATATTATTGGCAAGCAAATTATAATAAAATTTAATGAATATATATTTTTAAGAACTTTTATAGAAACGTTATGATTATTTGTTTCACTTATTTAAAAAAAATATTTTTCTTACCAAAAAGAATATATAATATGGTTGGCACTTTTTTTATGCAAGTGAAACTGAGAGAGAGAGAGAGAGAGCAATAACTTAAAAGTTAAAAAAAACTAAGTAACTTATGTTTTCCTAATCTGCCACTTTTGAATATTTTGTTGTTAAAGTATCACACATTATATAACATTAAACATCCTACGAAAATTGAAAAATTAAATATAAAGAAAGGGCTACTTCATTTCGCGCAGACATTATATAGTTACAAAATGTTGTAATGTAAGTACATTATACACATAATATAAATAAAAAAACTTAAACATAATTTTTTAAATGTTAAAAAAAATTAACTTTGTTCTCATGGCCCAAGTGGAAAATTTCAGATATAAAGAGTCAGGATTATCAGTTGAAAGAGAGATTCTGAGAAAAATAACAAGAGATTTCGTAATTAAATATCAGTTATTATTATCAGATCATATCTATTATATATTATAATTATATCTATTAATATATATTATTATTACATTATTATATATTATTATATCTATTGTTATATATTATTATGTAAAGGTTTAAATTAGTGATTAGTAAATGTAATTGATGTTCTGAACGTTTAAATGAACAAAATATTGTTCCAACTACAATTTAAAATAATGCAATATGAATTTTTTTTGTGATCTCAATATACGAATACTTAGGCACTGTTTCTAGTTTAAAACTCAACCAGTAAAAAATTTCGTTCATTTAATCGTTCTGAAATTCAAGCACATAATCAGTACGATTTTTAATCATATAAGCCTATCCAGATTTAATTATGATTGTGAGTTTTCTGAAATAACACCTTTAGATTTAAGAACTGGAAATTGATGTAATAAAAAACCCAGCTTAAATAAACATTTTACAATCTAATCTGTCTGTTAAAATTAACCAACTTCAAAAATAGGTTTAATTGGATAAAAAGCCGTAAAACTCCTTTAAAATGATTAATGAAAAAATAATAAAATAAATAAATAATAAAATAAAATATAAAGTAATAAAAAAATTACAGGTATGCGTTAGGCAATGCAATGACACACAACGCTGATTTATGAAAGGCTAACAAAACTGAACAATAAAGTGTAAAAATATACGTCTATAAAAATCCACTCTGCGATTTTTCATTTAAATTTCTTTTCGAACTACATTTCGCATATAGCAGTTTTGTAATTTCAAAATAAAACTTCTATGAAAAGACAAAAAAGGAGAGGTCATGGAAAAAAACACTTCCAAGAATTGCGAAATTTTTTAAACATATTTTTTAAGTCCTTTATTAACACAGAAAAAACTAAGAATAAAATTTGTTGCAGGAAATTTTTTAGAGCGATCAAGTTTTGTTTAGCCAACTTTGCGTCTTAAAAAGCATGTGCTTGTCAATAGAAAAACAAGAGAAAGTTTAAACGATTTTTTTGTAAAGTTTATCCTGTGAAGTTAATTTTTGTTGCAGAGAATCTTTCGTCGGAAATCGATGTAAAGTTTATCTTCTGTTTTTTCTGTGAACCATTTGTTTTTCATTGTACGAAACTAATGCTTTTTTAATATTAGACTCAATACGAATATTCAAAAACAAAATAAATAATTTTCGTAAATTGGTTGGTAGATAAACTATTATCAATAACCCAATATCGAACGTTTACCTTCATGCCAATAATAGAAAAAAAAGAAAAAAATACATGTCATAATTTAGAAGAACAAATAAGATAGCGATCAGCATATTATATATTCTATGCTCTAGATCTTAAAAACATGTAACATAATTTAAACGGGCTGATAAGATAGTGTGTAATTTATACTGGAAATACGCAAACATTCACTTTTACATATAAAAAAAAAACTTTTTGATCTAATGCAAATTTATGGAGATTCACCTAAAAAGATGTTTCAAATCAATAAAATACTTCGTTGTGATTTTAAAAACAAATAAAATAAAGAAAAATTATATACAAATATTGAATTTTTTCTAAATCTCTCTTAAATTTGACTATTGAAGATTGCCATTCGCAGCTACATTTTTTAATGTGAGTAGAAAACAAATTTAAAAGCAACAAACAAACCTAATCAAAATGCCCTTAAGTTTAATATAAAACACATCCAAAGCCCTGGTTTTTGGTCATTTCTAATGTGAATATTCAAAACAGTGTTATTGACAATTTGAGATTAGGTGAGGGTTTTACTTGGGGGAAAAATTATATTTAATTAGCTGAAATTATTAAAGACAATAAATCCAATATTCGTAAAATTTCTAAAAATAAAGTTCATGATTTTAGATAACAATTTATGGGTCTATCTAATGATTTTTTAAACAATTATATTCCAAAAACTTTGTTTAAAAAATAATTAAATAAGGTTTCAATTGAATCAAAAAATTTCTTAAAAAATCATTCAGACTTATTGATTGCTAAATCAGATAAAGGGACTATTACAGTAGGGATTCATAGAGAAGTTGATATAAAAAGAAAGGATATCTTGAATGATGAAGACAATTTTTAATTGATTAAATATAATCCCAATAAAATTCATCAAATGGGACTTTTAAAATTTCAGAATGAACGAGGACTAAAAATTGTTTAGGTAATAATATTAAAAGATATGATATTCATGCAACGAATGTTAATCTTTCCTTAGCCTACGGATTTGTTGAAGCCCACAAAACTAACAACGTTTTACAACCTGATATTGCAACAATAGGTTCTCCTACTAGAAAATTGGAATAGTTATTTTGTAATATTATTTAAAAGTTAATAGAAATCTCAGAAACCTCAATAAAAAATACTTATGCTTTTTTAAAGTTAATTGATGATCACATTTTTGTGACTTGTAATGTAATATCGATGTTTCTTAATATCTCTCAGAAAAGAGTTTAAATTGCCATATAAAAAAGTTGAGATTTGATTAAAATTATTAAAATTATTACCTCGCGGAGAAAAATGGATGTTCAAATTTAGATGTTCAAAGAGTAAGATTGTAGCATCTAATACGCAGATATTCATGCCAAACATTAAAATCTTTTTGAGATGTTAAGCATAAAAATATTTTCATGGTAAACTGAAACACATTCAGATGTTAAAACCGTTCGAGCGAATGCGCATCGCGCATTGCAATTTCACGACTATATTTCAAAGCTATATATATATTCAATATTAAAATTATGGAATATTACAATTTTTGAACATTTCGAAAGAATACAAATTAGATGTCCTTAGATAAAATTTGGATAACGACTTTTTTAAGGCTAAAGAAGAGAACAACGACCTTATGTTTTAGGTTTATTGACTTAACACATTTGACAAAAGGTTTATAAATTTGAAATAAAATTTAAGTTTAAGTAACTTAAAATAGATAGAATATTTAATTCAGATTACAGATCATTTGTTCTCCGATTATTCATCCCCGTTTTTATTTTGAATTAGAAATATTGAATATAACCTCAACTTGACTGAATGCATCACCTGGTCGACATTTTATACCCCTTATCTGTTTGTCGTTCGTGTACGAACATTAAGGTTTAATTTAAAATTCACAAATAAGTTATCAATTAATTCCTTAAATGACTATAAATAAGTAAACTCCTCAAATATTTACAGACGTAATTTGACATAACCATATATGTAATATCTCGGATTTTTCAGTTGAACATTTTAAATGTTAGAGGGTAACATTTCACATTTTAAGATCTACAGATGCTAACTTTGAACATCTAGATTGTTGTCCTATAGTTAAACATATAATATGTTAACTCTGAACATCTAGATTTTACTTTTGAACATCCATTTTTCTCTGTGCTGTTAAACAAAACAAGAATCCAACGACCAAATTTGGACCACAACGAATAAACGAAAACCAAAAATCCTATTGTAATCAACGTTTCGATACGAGTACCGAAACGTTGATTACAATAGGATTTTTTGTTTTCGTTTATTCGTTGTGGTCCAAATTTGGTCGTTGGATTCTTGTTTTGTTTAACAGGATTTTGCATCAATTTTATTATTGGACGTTAAATGGGATTTTTAATTTGGATTTTGGTCTAATTTAAATTTCTCAAATTTTAAAATTATTACCAAAATTTTGAGAAAAAACACTTTCCTGATGCTATTAAATATGTTTTTCATTGTGTATATTTTAAATTAAATAATAATTTCTACGCAAATAATTTCTGTGCAAAACAAGATAGATGTTATTAAAAATTGTATTGTATCCCTTAAATTATCGAATCCAGTTTTCCATGATAAAAATATTGAACTATGTAAACAAATTCTTTTTTTTAGCCAATATCCTTTTGATTTTATTGAAAAACATGTGTATAACAGAATAAATTATATAGAAAACATGAACGATAATCAAAATACAACAAGTAAAGATTATTATATAATACATTGAACACAGTTGTTTTTCCATATTTTGGAAATATGTCAAAGATCTTAAAATTAATGTTGGGTAAATTAGGTTTACATATAGTATTTATAGAGTTCCATTTAAGAATAATATGATTGTAAAATTGGGAACAAATATATTTGAAACGCTAAACAAAAAATGTATAATTTGCAAGGTAAATTGCTCAAATTGCAATGCAGTTTATATAGGACAGATACAAAGGGCACTTAGACTTAGGAAACATGAACATTAAAATATTTTCGACAGAAGTCCTAGATATCTCTCAGTCCTTTGCAAGCATAAAATTAAATCCGCTCATTACTTCAATTGGAATGATATTAAAATTCTTTGACATAAGAGAAATCGGAAGAAAAATACAAACAATACATACAACAAAGTATGGTAGAGTTATTAATTGATTGAAGTAAATTTCTTGTACTTTAAAGTGAAATGAATTATTTTGTAGAACAATCATTTTGTGAGTAAAAGTATAGATTATATTAGAATTGATAAAATTTTTATTAATATTATTGAAAATAAATCCTTTTTAGGTATATCATTTTTTCATACTTTTAGTTTGTCCTATAAATAATCCCCGATGAGGAGATCTAAATGAGATGGTTTGGAAATTTAATGCTTATTTTAGGCTCACCATTGCATCTAAAATCAATTTTCCAAAACTATCCCTGAACAAAAAAAAACTACCCCTTACTCAAAAATGCTGATAAAGTGCACTAAATATAGGCTAATCATAGAACTGTGTACATCAGAATTGAATGCGTATATTGCAGGCTCTCCAGCTTCCCCAAAAACAATTTTCCAGAACCATCCCTTAACATTAGAAAACTACCCCTTACCCAAAAGTGCTGATAATGTGCAAGAAAAAGTATTTTATCAGTTTGTAATATTTTCTAGCCGTAAGAAAACATCAAACCCTTTTCCAAAAACCACCTCTAAAAAGCGAAAACTACCCTGTTGTGGAATGCAACATCAAATTGAGAATCATTTTATATGAGAATGAAGCACTTTATCAGCACTGTTGAGTAGGGGATAGTTTTTTTATGTTAGGGGATGGTTTTGTAAAATTGATCTTGGGTGCGTTGGAGAGCCTAAAATGAGTCTTCACTTCCTAAGTGCTCACTTTTAATATTAGTACCTATTTATTTTTTCGGGTAGTTTTTTAAAGGTAGGGGTTGTTTTTGAAAAATTCCGCCGGGGGTCATACAAAAGCCTTAAATGAGCCCTTAATTCCTGTGAATGAAAAATGTGATATAACCAACATTTCTACCATGGTACTGCTAGCTTTACGTAAAGCTAGCAGTACCATGCATTTTTTTGGAAATATTCTGAGCCCAAAATTTGACTTTAGGTATTAAATGAGCCATAAATGAGCCTTCAATTATGACATAGGTCTGACGTTCTTTGGACAAAATGATACTTCCAGCTTTACCCGCACTTAGTTCTCTCTATATTTCGGCATTACCCTGTTCTTAACCATATAGGTGTTTTTCTCATTTCTATTTGTATTCCAGCGAAACTAGAGAGCATTTGTGTACAATTTAATAATACTCAATATTCTAATAATATTGATTGGACCAGTAGACAGAAAAATTAACATAAAAAATTATTAAGTATAATAATATCATATAAACAGAAGAAAAATAGTCTTGATTCAAGCCCCAAGGTGGGCTTGTTTTAAGGTATAATATAAAGAAGACCAGGCCCATTAAAAACTAGCCTAGGATTAGAGCCTTAAAACCAGCTGCATATAGAAGGCCGATAGCCGGAAAAAGGGCTTAGAAAAGCTTCTATTTAAATTTAAGAACAGTTCTGCAATCTAACCTAAATCAAGCCTAGTGTTTGATTCAAATAAAAAGGGTCAGATTTTATTTTATTTTCCAAATAAGTTAATTTTAAAATATACATAGTATAGACCCGCAAAACCGAGAAAGTGGTTTCGGCACATTCTTCACTCTTCACCCCAACAATTCTTCACCCTTCACTCTCTTTTTGAAAGGAGCACTAGCGCACTTAGAAAAAAACTGTTTTAAAGAGAGCAGGGAAAAATGGGACCATTTCAAGGGCTTCTCAGTGCTCTTCGTTGAACGGTAGACTCACATGTCTGATGAATTTTCCTTCACACTTTACCCAGGCTTAGGACTGACTCATCTATTTCAACTATTTATTTCACTTTAAACTAAACACAGATTTTAACTGAAAGTTGGTAGAATATTCATTTAGAAACGAACTATTAAACAAAAATCGATCGTAAAAAAGGTTCTCAAAAATTCAACTTTTTAGCTTAAAAACTCAACTCTTGTTAAAATTTAATTTCTATTGGTAGAAAACTGATCATTTTTGGTTGAAAAATCACCTTTTTGAGTTCAAAATGAGCTTTCTCTGTCTAAAAATTCGACTAATTGTACAGTTTGACGAGTTTTCTCAATTAATATAATTTATTTTTTTTTAACAAAGTAGTTCAACTTTCAATCAAGTAGTCGAAATTTCAAACAAATTTTTTTTTGTTCTCGATGAAAAACATAATAGTTAATAATAAATGAATAAATTGACGAATACTTAGAAGGAAGGCAAAACTGAGACTAGTGAAAACAACTAGCGAACATTTTCCTCCCGCCTTCCACTCTCGAACGATGACAAGCGGAGAAGGTAGTAGCATGAAGGGAGAAGGCACCACCCGCTATGTTTTTCTGACCGATCCGCAATTCGACCCCAGGCCCAGCCTGTCACGAGAACCGGAGGCGGGTTCTTGTCCCACGTCCTCGAAGAAAGGGATAACACTTGCACAGGGCCTTAATAATCATCCCACCGATCAGAGCCCATTTTAGTTTTTGACCTGTTTTCCTCTTTTTAATATGAAAAATTAATTTTTATTAGCATTGAGGTTTATTAAATAAACGGATTTTTAAAATTATTATCACAGTAAATTCCAGAAATATTATTTAGCTGAAATTGGATAGAAACGTTGCAAACAATTGACAACTACAATTATCCGACGGCGGATAATTTTTATCTGCATAGTGATAAAAATTATCTAACTTCAGATAATTGTAGTTTTCAATTGTTTGCAGTGTTTTTATCCAACTTCAGATACATAATTTCTCTGGGATTTTATGTGATACCGTTAAGCCATTTCCCTTTAGGGATACGCGTTTCTCACTCGGTGAGGAAGGAAGGAAGGGATCTTAGTCTATATTTTATAACAGAAACACATTTCAAACGCACACGAATTTTGGAAGACCTTTCTCATTAGTTCTCACAAAAATTATGGTTGGCAACGAGTAGGGGAGAGAAATTTCTTTTTCTAAAGGTACATATGGTAACATTTTTCGCACGCTTACAGATAATGAATAATGTTTTTGATATAAAATAAATCTTTTAAATTTTCTTTTAAATTCGTCTTTTTTTGTAGTAAATTGATCTTTTGGTTCATAAATTTATATTTTTTATTTGAAATTTCCTCTTTTTGGTTTAGAATTCTTAAAATTTGTTAAAAGATTGTTTTTTTCGGTAGAAGATTAAACTTTTTATTTCAAATTTTATCTTTTTTAGTTGAAAATTCAACTGTTTGGTTGAGAATTCTTGGAATTATATTGAAAATTGATCTTGTTTAGTAGTAACTTAACCTTTTTGTTTAAAAATTGACCTTTTTTAGTTGAAAACTTAACTTTTTGGTTGAGAATTCTTGAATTTTGTTAATAATTCGTTCGTTTCTTCGTCAGCTACTTTCTTGAAAACTAAAGAAAATTATTTCTTCCTTAAAAATGTAAGTTTTTGGTTGAGAATCCTTGAATTTTATTGAAAATTCGTCTTTTTTGGTAATAATTTATTCTTTGTGTTAAAAAATGCAACTTTAAGGTTGAGAGTTCTTCAATTTTGTTAAAAATTTGTTTTAAATACTTTTTAGAAATACATCTTTTGGTTGACGATTCCAAATTTTAGTAAAAAATTAATCCCTTTGGTTAGAAATTAAACTGTTTTATTGAACATTTCTTTTTGTTTTTGTTAAAAAATTACTTTGGTAGTTGATAATTTAGCTATTTCATTGCTAATTGAAAATGATTCTTTTTTAAGTAAAAATTAAACTTTTTTGAAATTGAACTACTTGGTTAAGAATTCGTTTTTTTTTTAATTAATCTAGTTTAGTTGAAAATTAATTTTTTCGGTACAGATTTCTTGTATTTTGTTGAAACTTCGTCTTTTTACATTCTCATCAGAGAAGGCATTAGATTTGTGTAAAATCTGACCCCCGCCCCTAGTTTTTGTCAAATGTTCACGTTTTGAGATTCCCTGAATCCGAAAAACCGGTCTTTACGAATGTGTCTATCTGTATGTCTGTCTGTGAACACGATAGCTTTTGAAAAAAATAATCTGTCAGATTGCCCTTTAGTACACTCGTTCAATGTCATAAACTAAAGGTCAAGTTCGTCAGTCAGCCATTTTGGATACAAATTCGAAAAGTGGGCACATTTTGAATATTTTTGAGACAACTTTTTTAAAAATTCAACATTTCTCTGTACGGTCATTAATAGTATTTAAAAAGTTGAACAATTTATTCCAATGACTTTTTTCAAAACATCAAAAATTACCAGAGTTATAGCATTTACAAAAATCCAAAAAACGCACGAAAATGAACATTTTATGCCAAATAAAGTGCGATATGAAAAAAGTCAAGAAACGAAAAATGTTGCTTCTTGAATGTCCTATGAGATTATTACAACAACTTTTTGAATTTTCTTGAAAAATCAAACATTCCAATTTTGACAGCATACAAAATAATTAAAAATCCAAAAATTACATTTTTCTATCAAACTGTGCAAAATACGGTAAAAGATGAATGCACAAAAATTGTGCGTTTGAAAAAGATCTACAAATTTTTTATTAACCACTCTTTGATAGGATGCGTAGTTTTGCCTCTAATAATGAAAAACTTCATTAACAGTAAAAAAAATGTGCCCGCTGCTTGGGCACTTTCTTACCACAACTTTTGTCTTTTAATTTCTTTTACTTCTCGTCTGTGGGGTTTCAAAAAATTTAACTTTTCTTGTTTTTGATGCTATTTTTTATGATTTAAACTAAAAACAGAACTATCAAAAAATGTATGTTATATTTTTAATTTAATTGATGTTTTTTTAAATTTTATGTTTAAGTTATGTCTATCTTTATGTCTATCTGTCTGTGAGCACGATAACTTTTGAAAAAAATTAATCTATTAGATTGGCTTTTGGTACACGCTTTTAGTGTCCTATGCAAAATGCCAAGTTCGTTAGTCAGACATTTTGAATAAAAATACTAAAAGTGACTCTATTTTGAAAATTTTTGAGTACACATTTTTTCATGACTCAAAAATTCTGTGTACAGTTTTTCATAGTAATTGAAAAGAAAAATGTTACTTTTCGATACCCCTACAAGATTATCATATAAAATTTTTGAATTTTTCGAAAAATTTAAATTTTGACCGCACGAAAACTAATTAAAAATCAAAAATTTCATTTTGCGTTCAAACTATGCAAGATAAGGAAAAAATGATAAGACAAACATTGTGCACCCAAAAAATAGCTACAATTTTGTAATTAATAACTTTTTCATAGGAGACGCAGTTTTTGTTTTATTTATATAAAAACATTGAAAATACAAAAATTTAATTTTTAAGCACATGACGCAAGCTAAGCCAAAATAAATAGATAACATTTTTTAACCGAAGATAGAGCAAAAAAATTTTATGTATGATTTTTTCACATTCTCATCACAGAAGGTATATTAGGTATGTGTAAAATTTAACAACCCGCCCCCGCCCCACAGTTTTTGTCAAATGTTTTGAGACCCCCTAAATCCGAAAAATAGGTTTTTACGAATGTGCCTGTCTGTCGGTCGGTATGTATGTATTTATGCCTGTCTGTCTGTCAGCACGACAACTTTTGAATAACTAATTCTATTAGACTGGCCTCTAGTACACTTTTTAAGTGTCCTAAAATAAAGGTTAGGTTCGTTATCCAGCCATTATGGATAAAAATTCAAAAAGTGAGCACCTTTTGAATATTTTCGAGACCATTTTTTCAAAATTCATGAATTCTCTGTACGGTTATTCATAGTATTTAAAAAGTCCAACAATTTATATAATAACTTTTTTCATAAAATTAAAAATTATGAGATTTATAGCATTTACAAAATTCCAAAGAATACACGAAAATGAATCTTTTAAGCCAATTAACGGACGATAGGAAAAAATGGCAAGAGAAGAAAAAGATTGATTTCTAAATGCCCTAGAAGATTATATAACAACTTTTTGAATTTTCTTGATAAATCAAAAAATAAATGTTGATGGCATAAAAAATAATAGGAGATCCAAAAGTTACATTTTTTCATGCAACATTAATGGGAATGATATAAAATTTCAGGGACCAACTCGAGTGCGAAGCACGAGAGACGTGATGAGAATGTGTTCGTTAAAGCCGAAGGAGCTTTAACAAAAGAGAATTCACAATCACCAAATTACTGTTGTCGATACTTTCACCTTTATTTTAAAAAAGTCTGTGCAGAATGATCGAGCGCGCAACGCGGGGTAAATACATTATCGAGCGCAATATAGGCATATTGGCAACATGACTCTCGGTGTGTGTGCAGGCGGCCGGTCATAACCAAATTAACGGTTGTTAAGGAAGGGAGAAGGGTGTCAAAAATTGTCAAAAATTGGTAACGTAGTTTATGGATGATCCCTAACCTTCGCGCGGCATTATTGAGAAAGTCGGATAAAAACTATGGGGATCGTCCACAAATTACGGAAGACGTTTTTATTTTGTTTATATCGTTGTGTCCCTCTCAACTTCACAGCAATTTTATGCTTGTCTTTGTTCAAACAAAAGAAAAACGTAATTTGTGGACGGTCCCATGGGCGTATAGGGGAAAGCGGAAGAGTGGGATTAGAGGTCGAACTCGGACTAGGATTAACGGCTTTATTGAGAGCGGTATGAAGGTTTTTTTAATTAAATAAAATGCAATAAGGAAGGTTTATCTGCCGCTAAATATTTAAAATTAGGAGTATATTTATTGTTTCATAATTTTTTTCAATTCTTAATACGAGGGTAGTTCAATAAGTCCTTAGAATGACCAACAGATGGCGCGCGAATCGCTCCAAATCATCTGTTTTCAGTCAGCACCACTCCCGACTAG
>NC_046657.1:80119433-80143972 GCF_010883055.1 Belonocnema kinseyi | reverse complement strand
ATGCATCATTATTAGAGCAGCTGAAAGAAGAAATTTAAAAAAAACGACCACATTTGGCGAGAAAAAAATTCTCTTTTATCACGACAACGCCCGAGTTCACACGTGCTTCGTTTCAATGGCTAAAATTGAAGAACTAAAATTCGAATTGGTCGAACACCCACCGATTTACCAGATTTAGCCCCCAGTGACTTTTTCTTATTTCCAAACTTGAAAAAATGGCTCGGTGGACAGAGATTTCCAGACAACGAAGACGTCATTGCCTCTGTAAGTGCTTATTTTGAGGAACTTCCGAAAACGCACTTTTCTGAAGGATTAAAAAAACTTGAAAAGCGATTGACCAAGTGTATAGAGCTCCAAGGAGATTATGTTGAAAAATAAAAAAAAATGTACCCAAAAAAAATTGTTTTTATACTTCATTCTAAGGACTTATTGAACTACCCTCGTATTTATAATAATGAAAATCTGCAGTAGTGCCTTTTATTTTAGTCACAGAATTTTCAAATTGACATATATCGCTTTTCGTACGAGCAGGTTTTGGGCGGAAAAAAACGCCAATAAAGAAATTTTTCGGGACAAAAATTTTAATATATGCATTTTTGCGTATATTTTCATCCTCAAGGAATCAGAATATTAAATAAATAATTAGATGTATTTTAATATGTATGTTCAATGTTAACTTCAATTTAAAAAAATACATTGAAACGTAAATTTATAGGTTATGCTAGTATTTATTGAATTAAATGAGCAGACGCGGATCCAGAGAAAACATTTTTGGGGGGCATAAAATAATTAACCTCCCCTCCTTCCTCTCAAGGGAGAGGTTAATAATAATTAAAGAATTATTTCTGTTTTTTAATTTTCAGGATTCCTAAAGAACCTGTAAAACTTGGAAAATTTTTGAAATTTTTATTGTAATTTTAGCATTTTTCTACTTATTTTACAAATTCAGATTCTTTTATTATTACGTATAAGTTAATTTTACTATATTGAAAAATTTGGTTTGAAGAATAAAAATAGGGAAATGAATTTTTTCCATTCGAATATGATTAATTTTCAACTAAAAAGTTGACTTTTCAAGTAAAAAAGATTAAATTTTTACCGAAAAAGATGAATTATGAACCCAAGTAGATGAATTTTCTAGAAAACGGTTAAATTTTAAAAAGAAAGTTACTTTTAAACCGAATTTTCAAGCCAAAAAGGCAAACTTTGATCAAAATAGTTGAGCTTTGAACAAACGAAATATTTTTTCAACCAAAAGAGGTGAATCCTGAATGTTTTTTGAATATTGAAAGAAACCAAATTTCAACTACAGCATCTTTTTTGAATAATAAAATAATTATCTTTAATAAATACAGATTCAGTTGTATTATATTTACCTCACACCAAAAAGATAAAATTTCTACAAAAAATACGACTTTTCAACCAAATAGTGGAAGTTTCCAATACAAATTTTTTTAATAATAATAAAATAATTATCTTTTATAAACAACATTTTTAATTTTATTATATTGGCCTCACATTCGACATGCTATCGCAATTTTATCTCGACTGAGACATGTATGAATTAAATCTTCTTTCAATTCCACTTAATAGTGCAATTTTTCAATTTCGAAGAAAGATTTTTTTATTTTCAATTTCGCGGGGCACATAATTATTTTTTATGAAAATGCTTATGATCAATGAAAATATTTTTTAACTTCCTTTAGAAAAGCAAGTTGCCAACTTTTTTTATATTGATATTAATGAAAGCCAAGATTTGGCTAAATAAAATGTTTTTCATGCTTTTTCTAGGTAAACTATATAGTTCAACATAAAGCGCAATATTTAAATAATTTAAAGATTATTTAAACAAATTATAAAATTGTTATGATTGATAAAAAAAACTTTTTGAGAACCATAAGAGTGGCCTAAACTCCTTTAACATCCAAATTCATGATTGATTCTTATTCTCTAAATAATTCTAAACAACATACTGAAACCCATAATTATTTTCGTTACCTACATATTGCATTTACAATGATTCATTTTGAATGTAATATTTAAAGCGCATTTTCTAAAGAAAATTTTACTCGAGGCACCACAGAGATTTTTTCAGAAAATTTTTTTGTTTTTTTCTTGTCATTAATATTCTTGTAATTAATCAATTTTTTCTTGTAAAAGGGAGTGTTTTTGCGCCTGTGAAATGCGACACGCAAGCTACTGTGTATGCCGGACTGCAGGCACCCGATCTAGTTTCAAGTCGAATAAAATGTGAAAATTATGATAGTATAATATAATAAAATAGTAAAAATTCATCATAATAACAGTGTTAGCTGGCGCTTTGCATTTTACACGCGCAAAAGAAAGTTTAGTTTTTAATTTAAACAACAACAAAATACGAACATTTGTCGAAAAAATATCTATTTACCGGAAGCTATAATGGCCTTTAGATTGTGTAATTAAGATATTACATTAAGCAATGCATTTTTTAGACGTATTAAGCATCTGGCGAAAACTCGACAGGCGTTATAATGACCTTAAGGCCATATGATAAGTGGGTCAGGTGACCAGATTCCTACCTTACCGACACTTTTTATTTTCCAACTTATATTCACACGAAACGCCACATCGAGTTGAAAATTTGAGAAACTAAACAAGAAGCACTAAGAATGGTGGATCTGGTCCTAAATTTGTATAATTATGAAAACAGTTTTCTGTTATAAATAATTTATTTGTTTTTTTATAATTATTAAAGTTTAGGACCAGACCCACTTTTCTTAGTGCTCCTCATTTATTATCCCAAATTTTCAACTGGATGTGGCACCCCGTGTGAAAATTAGAAAGGTGGCGGTAAGATAGGAATCTGGTCACGTGACCCACTCGTCACATGGCCTTAAAAGAAGAATATCTTTTTCTTGAACTGTAAAAAACTAAAATAATATCATTGATCTTCTGCAAGAGGCTCATTATTGTGGAAGTAAAATATGAATTTTTTTAAACTCCAACTTAATATACAGAGTCCACAATATATGGTGCAACAAGCGTTACTGCAATGTATTCTTGCCGATGGAAAAAGACGTTGAGAATGAGAAAATGATTCAAAACTTCCGGTATCTTGATGATCGTCCTTATAAATTATATTTTATTTTCCGGAGAAAATTTTTCCTTTTTATCAGATTTGACTTCTTCAACCTTACGAGTATAATCAAATTCAGTAATTTTTTTTAAGTTCCATTCCGATTCACTACGCCCGACTCTCGATTTAAGTCACTTGCGGTTTAGTAATTCCTAGAACTACTGGCCCACGCAATTTCTCAGTGCGCGGGGCGAGAGATGATTGTCACTCTTGTTTAAAAAAATACCAGCGGCGTAACTGAAAGTTGAAGTGCGCAGGTACTCACATGCGGAGATTGCATAATATTATGCATTATGCTTTTAAAATGCCATTCAGGAATGAAAAAACGGCTCCAAGTAGGGAAAAGATTGGTATTATGATTAACATTTTTGCTAAGTCTTTCTAGCCCCCCCCCCCCCCTGGAAATTAAAATTCTAAAGAAGCAGCTTGGCTATTTTAGACTCCATATTATTTCAGTTGAAAATTCTACTATTTGTTTGAAAATGTAATTATTTTGTTGACAATTAAACTATTTTGGTAAAAAGTAATCTTCTTAGTTAAAAAAATCCAACTCTTTTGTTTATCCATAATTGATATTTTTGGATTAAAAATGCATCTTGCAATACAAAATTCATATTTGAGATTGAAGGTTAATTCTTTCTAATTGAGTCTACTATTATATTTTTGGTTCAAAAATGAGTTAATTTGTTTGAAAATTAAATAATTTTCTTGAAAATTTATAATTTTTATTAAAAAGTCATCTTCTGGTCAAAAATATTTTTGAGGTTAATGTTTTTAACCAGGTAAATTATTTAATAATTTTGATGTTGCTTTTTTTGGCTCCTGTTCAATTAATTTAATAGAAATCTGACAAACTGGGTTTGAATTCTAGCAGAGCTAGAGAGAATTTCTTTCATAATTTAAAAAAATCAATATTTATAAAATATTTATTCTGGACCAGTAGACAAAAAAATGAGCATAAAAATTATTATTTTTTTGAAGATTCGTCTTTTTAGGTAGAAAATTCGCCCATTTCGGTTAAAATATCATTTCTTGACAGATAATAAGATTTTGAACTAAAAAATATGAATCTCAGCCAAAAATGTAATACACTTTTGAGCCAATAAGAATTTAAATGCAACCAAACTTAATTAAAGTGCAACCGAAACTAATCGGATCTTCCACAATGTTGATTAAATTTCTACCACAGCGATGCATTTTCAACGAAACAAATTTGTTAAAAAAATTATTCTTTTATGTTGAAAATTCAATTATTATGCCAAAAATTCATCTTTGTGTTTAAAAATTCCACTATTGTATTAAAAAAGTCTATTTTGTTGAAAATTCGCCTATTTGGCTTTAAAATTCAACAATTTGATGGAAATATTTTTTCTCTCTTTACTGAAAAATCTATCTGGATTGAAAATTTGTCTTTTTTGTTTGAAAATTTAACTACTTTGTCACAAAGTAATAGTTTTTGGTTAAAATTCACGTGAATCTACTATTTTTAAATATTTTTCTTTGAAATTTAATGCTTCTTAATTGAAAATTATATTTTTATTCAGAATTGATCTCTTTTGTTTTAAACTTCGACTTTTTGGTTGAAGATGTAACTATTTTTTGAAAATTCTTTTATTTTTTGAAAAATAATTTTTCCAATTGAAAGTTTAACCATTATATTATTAGTTAAAAATTAATCATTTTTTAGTTGAAAATTCAACAGCTTTAGTTGAAAATTAGTTTTTTTGTGGACAAACGATTTCTTTTCAACTGCAAATTTAACTATTCCATTTTTTGTTAAAAATCGATCGTTTTCATTAGTTAAAAATTTGACAGTTTGATTGAAAATATATTTATTTTACTGTAAATTCGTCTTTTGTGGAGCATTGAAAAAACTGGGGGTAAGACCAAAGAAATTCGAGAAAAAAATCTCTAAGTATAAATAAGAACCACCCTAGTATGCATGCAAGTGCTAAAAAACAAATTTAAGATTAGAATGTTTTAATTTGAACATGTTTAGCTTCATTTCCTTTGTTACCTATTACAATTGGTTGTATAGGTGGTATCCTAACATTGCGGATTTGAAGACTTTTCTATTTTTGTTAGCAGCATGCTGTTTTCTCTAAGCTGGATTATCATAGCATTCCGTTCAAGTCCAGTGCAATTGCTGGCTGGCAGATTAATCCAAAGTGGATAGCGTGGTACCTATTTAAAAAAATGAATATCGTCACAGTAAATGCCACTTAATCAATTTTATTGTCTAAGATTACCCCAGATAGCATAGGTTTATTCTGGATCACATGAAATTATTGTGGATTATAATCCACATTTCACGGAAATCTTTCAAATAACTGAATACAAAATATTAATAATCCACTTAAAATTGATTTTTTTTATGCTAGATTCCCGGATATCTTGGTGTGCACGTAAGAGTTAAATTTAAAAAATGTGCATTAGGTGGGCGTTAAAAAACTATATAAGGCTATTTTCAAAACTCTTTTCGACCCATTCTTCCTTCGACGAAGATCATCTGACAAAACTTGAACTACTCAGAGTGACGTTATAAATACGATCACTCCCTCCACGTTTAACAAGCAAAAATTAATTATTAACCAAGAGTAATAAAGGTATGGGGCTATAACGCCACTTACCGACCGAGCAAGTTTCTGTTCCATAATAAGTAAGGTTTGGTCGGTAATGTAGATCCCGCAACCACTTTCCGACGGAAGGTAACTTAGCATGAAAAAAAGACCTTTCTCGATCGGTAATTGGCGTAATAGCACCGTAGCTCTACTACTACCAAATAGTTACTTATTTACAACCAAATAGTGGAACTTTCAAGGAAAAGTGACGAATTTTAACCAAATTAATTGAAATTTCAGACTAACAAGATAGTATATTAAACAAATAGTTTCATTTTTAAATAAATTGTTAAATTTCTTAGTAAAAAAATTGTTTTTAAAGGCAAAATATGTAATACAATTTTTAATGAAATGGTCGAATTCTGAACCATAATGATGTGAAAAATTTTCAACAAAAAATGGAATAATTAAATTTGCAGTTAAAAAAATCCATTTCACAAAAAATCAACTACTTTCAACTAAGTAGTTGAATCAACTTTCAACCAATAATGAAATAGTTTAATTTTTTGTTTAAAAAATTAAATTTTAACCAGATAAGAACGAATCCTCGAAAAATAATCAAATCTTCAAACAATTCAAAGGAATGTTTAACAAAGTACTTTAATTCTTAATCAAGCAAGCAAATGTTCTAAACAAAGCACAAATTAATTCTCAACGAAAATTTTAACGAAAAATAGAATAGTTAAATTTTCAGGTTAAAAACTTAATTTTTAACCAAGAAAATACGAATTTTCAGAAAATAATTACATTTTCAACACAATAGTTGAATTTTCGACTAAAATTATTATGCTTGCAGAAATTAAATTTAACGAAGAAGTTCAACTTTCTGCCAAGTAGTTGAATTTTCAATTAGAAAAGAATAGTTCTCAACGATAACTTTAGTATTTAATATTTCCACCTAACTCTTTTTTAATTTAAATTAAAAGCAGTTGAATTTAAACAAAAAAAGCATTCTCGAAGAAAAAGACCAGTTTTTTACAAAATAGTGCAATACCTAACCCGAAAATATGAATTTTAATCAAAAAAGTTAATTCTCAACTGAATAGTTGACTATTAAACTAAAAACGATTAATTTTCAGCTAATAATTTTTAACTAATCATGGAATAGATCCATTTTCAGTTTAAAAAAATTAATCTTATGCAAGAAAAAAACGAAATTTCGACAAAATTGTTCAACTTTTAACCAAATAGTTGCTTTTTTAATAAAGAAGATTAATTTTCTACCCAAAAGAGGATTTTACAACTAAATACATGAATTTTCAAATAAATTGTTGTATTGTCAACTAAAATCGATCCATTTTCAAGAAAATAGATCAATCTTCAACTACAAATACTAGTATTTTTAACCAAGAGATGAATGCTAAACATTTTCAACAGTTTTGTTAAATTTTCAACCGAAAAATATGATTTACAACCAACATTTTTAATTTTCAGTCGATTATTTCAATTTTTTATTGCATGTAATATTTGATATTTAAACCAAATTATTGCATTTTGAACTAAAAAGGATACATTTTTATCGAATCGTATTAAATTTCTACCAAAAAAGACGAATTTTCCACCAAAAAGTTGAACTCTCAACGAAAAAAGTTAAGTTTTTAACCAAATAGTTAAATTTTTAACTAAAAATGGAATTCTCCAATTTTCAGTATAAAATTTTATTTTGAACCAAACTTGAAACGAATTTGCATTAAAATAGTTACATTTTCTACCAAAGAGATGAATATTCAACTAGTGAAATGAATTTTTTTTCATTTAGAGAAGCCTCCCTACAGTGGATAGTGGAACCTACAGTGGGTAATAATTAATTAAAAATACTGATATATGTGAAAGAATTATTAAAATTAATGAATACTTAAGACACTAAACATGTTAATAACTTACGATTAAAATTAATTATTATTCTTTCATATGTGATCTTAGTTAATTATTATCCATTTCACGTTGCATTATCCACTGCAGGGAGGTTTTTCCTAGTTGAATTAATGATAAAAAAAAGATGTCTTTTTTAACACTATAGTTATATTTCCCACAACAACAGATTTTTTTTCGTTTCTGCAGGGAAAAAAAAATATTTGACCAGTGATCGGCAATAGCCAACTTCAGAAATTAATTTCTTGGAAGGCAAGTTCGGATTGGTTTCGGATTGTTTGCATTACAATTACCGATTATAAACTTTTGAGAGGTGTTTTCAGTTTTGCCCCGGATTAATTTGGATTTGAGTTTAAGAATTTCCAGGGATTAAAAGATGATTTTGGATTAGATTCGAATTGGTGTGGACTGAACTTGTTTATGTGGTGACTGGTTCAGCCGGATCAAACTTGTTTATTCGCAATTGGATGAATTCGGACATAGATCGCGGAATGATTCGAACTGGTTATGAATTAAATTCTGTCCAAAACTATATTCCCATGGGAGCATGGGAATATAGTTTACTGGGCGAAACATTCTTTGATACAAAAATAGTTGAATGGACACCCAAACATAATTAAGATAATGTATCAGTCTCACACTAGAGATCATTTTTCATCTACTAGTGTTCATTTACAGAAACCACACAATTATGCAATGATGACCTATAGTCACGATTGATAGCCGGCAGCGTGTCCGTTTTCAAAAGTATCTCCTTGAAGTCTACCAGTCTGCTGCTTTGCCTTCTTTAGTATAGTAATAAGTATATCATTAACTTCTCTAGAACAGAAATGTTGAAAGTCATACGTAACCTTGGAGAAAACACTTGCTCTCGCTCAAAGTTAAGATAATCCAAATTATTTGCTCCACATCACTAAAAACACACAAGATAAATGTTATTGCTCGTAACACAAACGAAAAAGAACACATAAACTTGGCTCTTCAACCTAAACGATTGTGCGAATAGGAAGATGCGCAGAATGTTCCGCATCGAAAGGGAAACTGCGTACCAGGTAAATTTTAACTATTATATCCCAATTAAAAAAATCTATTTTATGTACTATATGTCGATGGGTTCTACGAATAATAGGCTTTCCTTTCGTCACCGTTAAGAATTAGGCTCACTTCAGTCTGTGTGAAATTTAGTAAACACGTAGAAGTGTCAAAAGAAATAAAAATCTTTTTAAATTCTCGGCTTTAAAACTTATAGGAGTCTGAATTGCATTACATACTGTAATAAAAAATACTGGAGTTTTGAATTCATAGGAAATCCTAAAAACTTAGCTAAATGAAGTTAGTCTAATGCTTATTCGTAGCAGAAAGATCGCCTAATATTTGTATTACCCATCGATATGTTGCTTTATTACACAGAAAACAATTAAGTTTAATTTAAAAAAAAAAAACTTTCTGAAACAAAATGGAACCAGAACTGATTTATTTCGAAGAATAGAAACATTAAAAACGATTCAAATTTTTATTTTGTCATTGATAATTACAACGAACATACCTCAGACAAATTTGAAACCTTAGTTTTTCTGTTTACTATTTTCATTATAAAAACATCAAACATCTACTCTTAAGTTACAATATGCCCCGTTAATAAAACCTTATCTAAATTGTTCTTTACTGTCTCACCCTGGGTATAATATCTTTACCAAAAAAATCAAAATTCTTCTAATAAAAGTTGTGAAATGTTCAATTTAATAAAGTTTGAAGGCAAACATGAATTTTTATCAGCATATTCCATTATTTTCAGATCATGTTCAGCATTCTGGCACTGATTAATTTAGTGCCAACAGGAATGACAGTCGGATATTCAGCTATTTCCCTACCTTATTTAAACAATACAATGGATATTAATCTAACAGATCAGCAATCAAGATTATTTAGTAAGAATTTTCTCTTATAAGGTAGCAAGTTAAAAAATGAAAAAAACTTCAAATGCTCCTATTTACAGCATCAATTCCATCAATATTTATGCTATTTGGTTGCATAACAAGCATCTATACCCTAACCCTTGGAAGAAGACTAGCAATTTCAATCGGAAGTTTAACCAACATTTTAGGGTGGACGCTTATAGCTTCAAGCTACAATGTGTCTCAATTATTGTCAGGCAGAGTAGTTGCAGGTATCTGCATATATGATTTCAAATTCAGAACAAAAAATTTAATAAACCGAATCAGTCAATATTTTTTTCAATTTGCAGGATTTGCAATGGGATTGTGCACCGTTCCAGGAGTAGCTTACATATCAGAGATAACGACCATCAAACTTGCACCAACTCTCAATTCTTGCTCGAGTCTCTTTATTTCCTTGGGAATGTTGTTGATATATTTTCTCGGCTATGTTATCGAGGTATTCCGAAAACATCTTTAAATTAATGATAAAAGCTGCATTTCCAATTTGTTAATTCTAATTGAATTTAGGAAAAGTGGAGAATTGTGGCTGGTTGTTCAGTCCTTGTCTCAGTGATATCAACACTATCAGCAACTCTTTTTCTTCCTGAAAGTCCCAGATGGCTCCTCATCAAAAATCAGGAGGAGAAGGCCAGAAAATCCCTCCGACGTCTTCGTGGACTGAAAACCGAAACTGAAGCATTTCAGACCGAATTTATCAATATGGTTGAGTACAACAAGTGTGGCGAAAAAGGAACTAGGGATAAGGATAATTCAGTAATGAATATCCAAGACTCAGGATTGGGTCAAAATGTAAACAAATCAGTTTTTCAAAAATTGTGGCTGAATTTTCGGTTTCTAGTCTCGATTATGAAACTTCCGGAAGTCTGGAAGCCATTTTTAATCCTTAATAGTTTCTTCTTCTTTCAACAATTTTGTGGAATCTATGTAATTAGTGCTTATGCTGTGAAAGTCATCACGAGTGCTGGAATTACTCAGAATGCTCTTTTGGTGACTGTGATAATTGGAATCCTTCAAATTTCTGGTGAATTGGCACAAATTTTGAGCAGCTCCAGGTAAGGTATCACGGAAGTTTTTCCAATATCCAATTAAGCGTCCGCATTGCACAACGGCCTTAGCGCATGGAAAACTGTCGTCATTACGTTAATAATTATCGGATCGTGTTGGATTTTGAAATACTCATGAGTCTTTAGCGCTTCCAACGAACATGTTATTTATTATATTTAATAAATATATAAACTTTGAGGTGAAAATATCAGTTCTAAATTTCAAAACAGACCGAATTGAATAATAGCAGTTAAATTCTTATACATTTAATTGTAAAATATCCAAAATTCAGATCGACTGGTTTTGTTTATTTATGGTCGCCATTGCTGTTAATACTAACCAATCGATCTGAATTTTGAATATTTGATAATTAAATGTATAAGAACTTAACTGATATTGATCATTTCGGTCTCTTTTGAAATTTAGAACTGAGATTTTCACCTCAAAGTTTATATATTTATTAAATTTAATAAATAATATGTTCGTTGGAAGCGCTAAAGACTCATGAGTATTTCTATGTCAAAACCAACACAATCCGATAATTATTAACAGAATGACGGCATTTTTAAAAATTACCAGTAGTCTTGCGCGCGCCTATTTATCTTTTTATGAAAAAGAATAAATGAAAAGCCTATCTATTCTATGTTATACATATTCAATGAATATTACAAAATATTAGTATAAAATAATACAAGATATGAAGGGATGAGTTCTGTATCTGAAACTGTAATTAATCTTTTATAATAGGATTTCAACGAATTCTTTATTTTTAGGTAGAAAATGAACTATTTTATTCCAAATGAGCTTTTTTTTATCAAAGATTAATTAACATCTAATATTAATGAATAGCATTCACTACAATTTTATAGCTCACGTTGATGATAATCATATTCTTTAAATAATGAACTTTGCATTTTTACACCACAATTTTCATAAATCAATTTAGTAAAATATTTGAACGCGCATTGTAATAATCAACAATGACCTTATATGTTAAAAAACACATGTAATAAGCTTGCTGCTACTTGGTAAACTCTTCCCTGAAAATCTTGGTTAAATCTCCCCAACATTAGTTCATGCGTTCAATGCCATAAAATTTTTAGTGATAACTGTTTCATTATTCCGATTTATACCAAATCATTACACTACTTGGTAAGGCAAATTTCTGCCAATTTTTGATTATCGGGCTTAGTTAAGTCTCCCACTTTCCCCTGGACTTATCACATTAAAGTTTATGAAAAACATAAATATTTTGTTTAAAATTAAAATAATAATTATTATATTTCAAATTACATTGAAATTAATAAAATATTGCATTCAAAATAACACTTTCAACAAATAATTATTTGAAAAATTATCATGTGGGGTGAAGGTGTTGTAAAAAATTTGTTTGTTGGTGGTAGATGGAGGGTTAAGGTGTTATAACTGTTTTACAGAAAAATAGTCTTTTGACGTAAAAGTTTAAGAAGTGGGATACATTTTTTAATTTCCTAACAGGCAATTCTTTATTTGTTTAAAATTCGTCTTTCTCGTTGAAAAATTCATAATTTTAGTTAAAAATTCATAATTTTAGTTAAAAATTCGTCGCTTTGGTTAAAAAATTTACTATTTTTTTTAAATTCTTTTTTTTTCGGAAATAAATTAATTGTCTGTGTAAAAAAGTAACTTTGCTACCTTTGGTTTATATTCGAATTTCTTATAGAAAATTAATCTTTATGATTGAAAATTCATTTCCTTATTTTACAAAGCATCTCTTGACAGCATCTGCATTCGCTGAAATATCAAATATTACATTTTCTATCTACAATTCATATTTTCAGGTTAAAAAGTCAACTACTTTGTTGAAAATTTACATGCTGGTTCGAAAATTCAACTCTAGTTAAAAATTTTAATATTTTGTTGAAAAGCTTTACTTCTTGTTTTAAGATATCCATCACTACGTTCTCATTGAGAATTCTTTTTTTTTTAATGCAACTCTTTTTGGTTAAAGATTAATCTTTTTTGTTTGAAAATTTGGCCATTCAGTTTAAAATTTATATTTGCAGGTTGAAAATTTAACTATTTGGTTAAAAGTTAAACTATTCGGTGTCAAATGCAAATCTTTCATTAAAAAGCTAAATTTTTAACAAAACCGTTTACACTGAAAATGCAAAAGTTTAATTTTCAGTTTTAAAAAATTAAAGAATTTTCAATCAAATAGTTACTTTTTCATTCAAAATATAACATTTTAACAAAATGGTTAAACTTTTAAATAAGTAGATAAATTTTCGACCAAAAACTAAAAAATATGATTATTCTAAAACAACAACAGCTGAATTGAATAAAAAAATTCATTTCGAGAAAAATTTTTTAATTTGTAACCAGAGATACATTTTTAAATAAAATAATGAATCTATTAATTTTTAAAAGGTCGTTCAACCTTAAAACAATTAGAGAAATGTTCAACAAAAAAGATTAATTCTCAACTAAAGAAAGAAAGAATTTTCAACTAAAATGATGAATCTTCAACCCAAAAAAGATCCATTTTTACTCATTTAGTTTAACATTTAACTAAGTAGTCGAATGCAAATAAAAAATACAAATTTTAAATAAAATAATTGAGTCCTCAACAAAGGAGCTTTAACAAAAGATAATTCACAACTACCAAATTACAGTTGTAGATGTATATATGCATATATTATCGAGCGCAAAGCTCGAGAACAAACAAAGAAAAAAGAAAAATATCTACAAAATTGTTGAGTTTTCCACCCAAAAAAGCAAGTTTTACAAAGTAGTTGAATTTTCAACTTAAAGGGATACATTTTCATTGTATTCATGTTCAGTAAGAAAATCAAGTTTTTACCCAAAGAGATGAGTTTTTAACCACGAAACAATTTTAGTCAAGACATAAAAAAAATGCATCTAAATTGTTGGACATTTTCAACAAAAAATTTTTAAAAACTGTTCCCTTAAAGTTTGAAAACTAAGTAATTAATTCGAAATTCGTCTTTTTTGTAGAACGTTAATCTTATCGGTTAAAAATTAATCTTTTGAACATAGAATTTTTTTATGAAGAAAAAATAGTTATCTTAAAATTTAATTTAAAAACAACAAAATTTTCTTCCTGATCGATTCAAAGACTTGAATTGCAGAATCTGCCTAATAGTAAATGGATTCGATCTCCTTTGAAATAATTTTTATAACACTTTTTTTTGTTGAAAATTAATTTTTTTTAACAGAAAATTAAACTATGAAATTTTTGGTGAAAAAAATAATTTCTTAAATTAAAGTTTAATCTTTTTAGTTAAAAATCTAACTAATTGTTTGAAAATGTATGGATTTTGTTGAAAATTCATCTTTTTTAATATAAAATTAATCTTCTGGTTTGAAAATTCTTCTTGCTGATTTAGGATTCAACCATTTTTCTGACATTTCTTTTTTTTTCAACATTAATTTATTGAAGTGAAAATTTAACTTTCCATTTTTGGTTAAAAACGTATTGATATTTTTAATTGCAATCTGTTTTGGTAGAGAACTCAGCTTTTTTTTTTTAATTGCACTTCTTTGAGTTGAAAATTATTTTTTAAACTAAAAACTGAACTATTTATTTTTTATTTCAATATTAAGTTTATAATTAAGGCTTCATCTGTTTCGGTTCAAAACGAACCTTTTTTATTGGAAATTCAATTATTTTCTTCAAATTTCTTTTTTTTTTATTAATTTCTATAATGATAAAATATACTTATATTACTTTTGGTTAAAAAATGATATTTTTTTAGATAAAAATCATATATTTGTTTGAAACTTTCTAGATTTTGTAGAAAATTCTTAATTTTCTGTAGAAACGTAATATTATTGGTTGAAAATTAATATTTTTCATTAAGGATTAAGTTATTTAAAAAAAATCCTTTTCAGTTTGTCAAAAACAAATTTCTTTAGAAGAAATTTCGATTCTACTATTTTTGGTTGAAAATTGATATTTTAAATTGAAAATTGACCTTTTCTACTTAATAATTAAATTTTTTTAATTTTTATGTTTTGGTAGAAAATGAATCCTCTTGATTTAAAATCGATCTTTTTTCGTTAAAGATTGAACTATTTGGAAATAAATTTATCTGTTTTGATGCAGTATTTAGAAATTCAGAATTTTGTTGAGAATTCGTTATTTTTGGCAGAAAAATAAACTTCTTAATTGAAATTTCATCTTTGTTTCGAGGATTCTATTATTACATGGAAAACTCGTTTTTAAGTGAAAAACTAATTTCTTTAAGAGAAAAGTCGATTATACAATTTTTTATAGAAAAATGATATTTAAAAAAATTGATCTTTTTGTTAAAAATAGAATTTTTTTAAACCGTCTTTTTAAACAGGGAAATTAATCTGATTAAACTATTTTCCTTTTTTTTTGTTTGTTAAAAATTAATGTTTAAGGACAATTTTAATTATATCATTGTTGGTTGAAAACTAATAGTTTTTTTTGTAGAGAATTAATGTTATAGGTAAAAAATTAATCTGGTTTTTATTATTCTGAGCATATATGTCCAAATTCGATTATTTTGCCTCAGATCGGAAAAAAACATCTTGCGTAATTTACTATAAAAGAATTTTAATCGCTGAGAGATTCTGCTAAATAATGCGTAGAACCTGCCTGGTTATAAGTAAATTCTATTTTATTTTTTATTCTTTTCATAATATTGTTCTTGCAGAGAAAATTAATTCAGTTGATAATTCTATTATTTTTTTTAGAAAATTTTGTTTAATTAAAAATTCATCTTTTTTGTCAAAACTTTTACTATTTGGTGTCAAGTTCATCTGTTTTAACTAAAACATCATATTTTTGTTAAAAATTATTTTATGGGTGAAAAATTAATCTGTTTTTTATTATTCTTAACATGGATGCCCAAATTCGATTTTTTTGTCTCAGATCGGAAAAAAACGTCTTGCATAATTTACTATAAAAGAATTTTAATCGCTGAGAGATTCTGCTAAATAATGTGTAGAACCTGCCTGGTTATAAGTAAATTCTATTTTATTTTAAATTCTTTTTATAATATTGTTCTTGCATTGAAAATTAATTTAGTTGATAATTCTATTATTTGTTTTTAAAATTTTTGTTTAATTAAAAATTCAACTTTTTTGTCAATTCTTTTACAATTTGTTGTAAAGTTCATCTGTTTTAATTAAAATTTTTAATAACCTGTAGAAAATTTCATTTTTTGGATTGAATATTAACTTTTATAAACTAAAAACTGAATTATTCTATTTTTGTTTAAAATTTGATATTTTTAATTGAAACTTCATCTTTTTTCTTAAAAATTATTTTATGGTTAAAGAATTAATCTGTTTTTTATTATTCTTAACATATATGTCCAAATTCCATTTTTTTTCTTATATCAGAAAAAACTTCTTGCATAATTTACTGTAAAAAAATGTTAATCGCTGAAAGTTTCTGCTATATAATGTGTAGAACCTGCCAGAATTTAAGTGAATTCTATCTTATTTTGAATACTTTATATATTATTGTACTTGGATTGAAAATTAATTTAGTTAGAAATTCTATTATTCGTTAAAAAATATTTTTTTTAAATAGGAAATTACTCTTTGTGATTGAAATTTCATCTTTTTTGTTAAAACTTTTACTATTTGCTGTCAGATTCGCCTGTTTTGGTTAAAATTTTAAATAACCTGTAGAAAATTTCATTTTTTTATTGAATATCAAGTTTTATATACTAAAAACTGAATTATTCTATTTTTGTTTAAAAATTAATTTTTTTTTAGTTAAAAATGGAATTATGTGTTTGAAAATTCCCGTATTCTGTTGAAAGTTTGTGTTTTTTGTTAGAAATATAAATATGAAGACCCGATACATCCATAAACCTGAACATAATTCATTCAATCCCACATTTCTTAAACCATATATTGTTTAAAAGCACATAAAACATGGGAAGCCTATACATTTTATACAGCTGTTTTGTTGTGAAGGTCAAGTGCAAGGAATTTAATGGTACTTTTCTGATATTGAGTAAAGTTAGTGTAACATTGGTGTATTTTTAGTTATAAGTTAATGTTTTGTTTACTGCGAACTGCTCGCAGTAAACAAATTTATCAAAAAGACGTAAGATGAAAACATAAAAAGCTATTTTTTATTTTAATCCTGATTAAACTAGTTTCTGTTTTTTCACCAAACATTTGAGACATTTGAATGAAATCTTTGTGTAATTTGTAAGAAAATTTTCAGTAAAAGCTTAACTTTCTTACAATTTTTGTAGTACATTTTCGGAACCTTTCATAGCAAAAAATAATATTTGATTGATTGTTGTAGATATATACGGAAAATTTACAGTAAAGTGGCCAAAATTATCTAATTCTGCGACCAGCAGTTCGCTTTTGTATTCTAAAATTAATTCCTAATCTCAAAATTTCAAAGGTTGTTATCGCATTTTCCACCAGCAATGGACTTTAATAACAAATTCCATGCGTCATAGAAATATAAAAATATATATAAAGATATACTAATCCTACCGATAGAAATCTCAGAGTATATGCTAAAAATTCTCAAGGCTCTGAGAAGCTCAAAGAAATTCTCCGCAGACACTCAGGTAGATATATTTAATGGTCCAGATAGCTCGTGTAAATGCTTTGAAGGCTTTACAATGTCGTTTTCGAAATTGAAATAAAAATACGATCATAAATAACAAGCAGAGAGGCTTAAATTGAAATAAAAATTCGATCATAAATAACAAGCAGATGCCCTGTATCGCGATTGCAGTGGTACGGGTGGAAAGGTGGTGGTAAATCAGAAGCGTTGATAAGTATTATCGACCTCGAAATTTGATTCGATTATTATTCCCAACAGTGATCCAAAAATACTTGCGCATGCTTGAACTGTGTGTCGCTCATTGGCTCTAGTTCGCGTACGTATTTAAAAATCAAGTACAGACGCGCACCGTAGCCAATAAACGTCACTCAAATCCAAGCAAGCGCAGATCAAGCCAGCTCCGTTGGGATCATTTAACTTCAAGAAAACGCGTGTAACGTTCCATTACTGTCTAACTCACGGTGACTCACGAGTGTCCCTTTCGCACGCGTGTAGCTATCAAAGAACGAGAAATCGTGACAATTTTCTCAATATTTTCCAACTCTGTCTAACCCATTCATAACTCGTGTCTCACGCATACAGCAATGAAAATCGAGTAGTGTGACAATCGAAATCGACAATATCGTTTAGAGATTTCATATTAAGGGCATGTGACACAGCTAAATACCTATATTACCGACCTCACTTTTTCAGTTCACTGAATGTTTTTTTGAACCTAAGAACTTTTTTTGTGAATAAAATATCGAGCTGAAACTTTGGAAAATGTATTATAGTACAATAAAGTACGTTTAGGTACTGCATTTTGGTAGTAACTTCACTGAAAATTATTTCATCTTTTTTCTGAACCTCGACATTTTTGGAACGTTCGAACTTTTTTTATACATAAAATATCGGTCTCAAACTTTGAAAAATGCAAGAGACGAAAGAAAACTACGTTTAAGTACAAAGCTTAATAATAAAAGATGTAAAAAAAGAATTTCAACTATCAATTCCATCGGCATCAGCCGGTAACGTTGTACACGAAAATACGAACCCTCTAGAGCCTCGTCTAGTGGCCGCCAGGGTTCGAATTTTTGTGTACAACGTTACCGGCTGATGCCGATGGAATTGATAGTTGAAATACATTTTTTTTACATCTTTTATTATTAAGATTTGTACTTCAACGTAGTTTTCTTTCGGCTCTTGCATTTCTCAAAGTTTGAGACCGATATTTTATGTATAAAAAAAGTTCAAACGTTCAAAAAATGTCGAGGTTCAGAAAAAAGATAAAATAAATTTCAGTGAAGTTCCTACCAAACTGCAGTACCTAAACGTACTTTATTGTACTCTAATACATTTTCTAAAGTTTCAGCTCGATATTTTATTTGCAAAAAAAGTTCTTAGGTTCAAAAAACCATTCAATGAGCTGATAAAGTGAGGTCGGTAATATAGGTATTTAGCTATGTCACATGCCCTTAAGGATTAGTCAAATTAACTCTGTCCGTAGCAAGGCGTTATCCCTTCTGTTGCCTACTAAGCTGTCTGAGTCCACGCGCCAAGGTCGTTGAGTAATCCAGCTCGCATTAAATCATCAGGCTTGCATTAAAAAGTATTGAAAAATTTCATTCATCCAGTGGTAACGTGAGAAATATTGAATACTTCTGGATCCCGTTTTTGTCCTCCCGTTTTGAATCACCACAGCAGTTGAAGTTAGCTCTTAAATTGACTTCCTTTCTGTACCTAGTGCCGAAAATATTTTTCTGAACACCACAAAGCAATCAAGAAATAGAAAAATTTTAATCCCTTTCAATTTAGCAAATTTTCTCACTTTCATTTACTGTTTTTCGAATAATAATGAGGTAAAAAGCTTTTTAAAACATAGCACCAGTCATTTTACGATCTCTGGACTAATTCCCACACATAAGATTTTGGTGAAAAATATTTTTTTGAATTTTTTATCATGATTTTATATTTTTGTAATTGATAATATTTGAACAAAGCAAACATTTTACGATAAAGATATGTATTCTTGTATACAATCCTACTAGATTTTGCACATTTTATGTTTTTGGAGCGCGTTCTAATGTTTCAAACGAAAATTTGGTTTTTAATAATAGAGGTTACGTCTGGCAACTGAAATCGGCTTTAAACGGGATTGGAAACTTTTAATTTTCGCCGCCTAATGAGGATTAAAAAACGAAGGACAGAAACGGCATTCTTAGGGATTTAAAATTTGTAATACCTTTTAATGCAAGGCTTTTTACCGGGGAAACAACATATTCAATAACAATCATTAAAAAATGAATAAACTAGAAGTAAAAATTCACAAAGATTTCAAAATATTTTAAATTATTTCCTAACATTTTAAAAATGAATGTGGACATTTTCAAAGCCAAATTTTTTATTTAGCAATACTAAAAATTTTGATAAATGTTCGATCAAGTTTAAGAGACATTGTTAAATATTCGCAAATCAAAATTTTGAAGCTTCTGAAAGATGTTGAAAGGTTTCACGATTGTAAAAAAGTGTCTTAAAAATCCTGGGATGTTAAAAATGAACATTTCATGTACTACTTACAAAGTAAGTCTTCTTCTTTCAGTTTCAGTTAATAACATTTACTAACGTAGAGTTTTATTCTTTAACCAAAGCCAGATATTTTCAGCCGAATCAAAATTCGTATTTGACATGAGCAAAAGTAACTTGATTTTCAATTATTAATCAAAAGTTGTATTTTTTAACAAGTGACAAATTATAATATTTTCATTGCATTATTTAAATTGAAATAATTATTTTTTTAAACGAAAACTTACTCAAGAAGATTCATTTGGAACAAAAAAGAATTCATTTCAACCAAAAAAAGGAAATTTTCAACAAAATAGTTACATTTTTTAAGCGCTGAAATCAAAAATAGTTAAATTCTGAAACAAACAGATGAATTTTCAACCAACAAGATTAAATGTCTATCAAAAAAGATAAATCTGTCAACCAAAAATAGAATAGTTATAAGATTTTCAGTTAAAAATATTAATTTTCAACAAAAGAAATGAATTTTAAACCAAATAGCTGAATTCTTAACTAAACAATATAAATTTAGAACCAAACAAAGAACACGTAAATTTGCAGTCAAAACATTTATTTTCAACCAAAAAAGAACGTATTTTTACCAAAAATTTGCATTTTGAAGCAAAGAACTCAAGTTTTAATTAAAATAGTGAATCTTTAACCTACAAAATTAATTTTTAACCCAATAGTTAAATTTTCAACATCAAAAAAATTAATTTTTAATCTAATATACAAAAACATAAATTTTCCACAAAAAATTAAATAGTTAAATTTGCAGTTAAAAAATTATTTTCAATGAACAAGTACATGAATTTTTAACCTAATTTTTAATTTTTTAATTTTTTAATGAATTTTCAACCTAATAGTTAAATATCACCCCAAAAGAAATGAATTTTGAAACAAAAATGTTATTTCGTCATTAACAAGATTAACATTCTACCACAAAAGACAAATTTGAAACGAAATACAGAAAATTTCAACCAAATAGCTGAATTTTGAATCTAAAGAAATTCATTTTTAACCCAAAAGTTGAATTATCAACTTAAAATATAAATTTTCGACCAAAAATAGACAAATTTACTACATAATAGATTTTCAACAAAATAGTTAAATTTTCGATCAAACATATGAATTTTCAGCCAAGATGATTAAATGCCTCTCCAAAAATATTAGATTTGTGACGCAAAATTAAATTGCTAAATTCTTAGCTAAAGAAAATAATTTTCGATGAAAAAAATAATTTGAATTCAAGAAATTTCAACCAAATAGCTTAATTTTAGACTGAAAAAGATAAATGTTTAACCAAACATGGAATAGTTAAATTTTCAAGTAAACAAATTTATTTTCAACCAAAAAAAGGGATGTTTCAACCAAATGTAAAAATTTTAAAGCAGAGTAATTAACTTTAAACTAAATTAATGTATGTTCAACGAAAAAATATTTAACCCTTTAGTTAAATTTTTAGCCTTAAAGATGAATTTTTAACAACATAGATACATTTTAAACAAAATAGTTACATTTTCAACGAGCAGATGAATTTTCAGCTACGAAGATAAATTTCAAGCCGAACAGAATAGTTAAATTTTCAGTTAAAAAATTAATTTACAAAAAAAATTGTTTTAACAAAATAGTGCAATTTTGAACAAAAAAGAATTTTTTAAATCGCAATGATGAATCATTAAGCAAACAAAAATTAATTTTTAATAAAGTAGTTTCACTTTCAACTAAGTAGTTGAACTTTGCATTAAAAAATGTTTTTCTTCTAAGGTGTCAATTATTGAAGTGAAATTTTTCAAATTACAGGATCAAGGTATAAATAGAAGTTAAAATTTTTACTAGAATTATCAACTATAAATTGAAATACTGTTGTATGCATCTATTTTCATTAAATAAAATGTTACATTATAGATGTTGAACTTTTCTTAGTTTCATCATGCACATAAATAACAAGACAAATTTACAGTTAAATTAACAAAAAATTAATATAAATATAAAATAATAATCTTTTAGAAAATTCTAATAAAATTTAAATAGTCGAATTTAATCCTAATTTGATGAATAGTTCATCTAAAAATATCTTGAAAATGTATTTTTTATGTTTTTTAAATGTTAAAAAAAATTTTTTAAGTTTAAAATAACTGTGTTGGATACTGCTAATTTAAAAAAAGTATAATTAAATTTTTTTAAATGTTGTCTTTCATATTGATTCTAATGGAATTTTCTCGCTACAATAATGAAACTTCTGTAGGTGAAAACTTCCTACAGTGGATAATCATTAATTAAGATCATAAATAAAAGATAAATATAATTAGTTTTATTTTGGATTCATAAATACATATAATTTCTTGACTTTATTTAATGCAATTACTTATTTGACATATACTTGTATTTTTAATTAACGATTATCCTCTGTTACATTATCTACTGTATGGAGGTTTTCCCTAAATCATACACAGCTTTTTTAGATCATATAAGATTTCTTGCAAAATCTATAACAAAATGTTATGAAATAAATCAATTAAAAAAAAAGATAATTAGTGCGCGCATATGGCGCACAATCTTCTAATTATTTAAAAAATGGATTTTTCCCCCGTTGAAATGACAGTTTGGGTAGAAGAAGGACTGCCATAATCTCTGGAGTGGGAATGACAATTTCTATCACAACCCTTGGAGCCTATAATCAATTTTTGTCCGATAGCAATCTCTCAGAGATTCCATTGACCTCCATTTTGATATTTGTGGTAAATATAATTTTTTATACTTGGCCTCTTCGTTTTACGATTTTGTACTACGATATTTACGATTTGGTACTTAAAAATACAGGATTCTGTATTTTGGAATTTAGGATTTGGTACTTTAAAATATCCCTTCTGGAAGTAAAAAAATGGAAAAAGATAGAAATCGGGGGATCGGAAAAAATAGAACTATTCTATCTCTCTCAATGGGTCACTTTGCATCCATATAACATCATCTGTTCCTATCGCGATTGAGTACGCTAATCATTATCTTTTCTTCGAAATTGGGGAATCTATCGAAAATTTAGGGAATTTATTTAAAAAATAAATTTAACGTTGACCACGTACCAAAAAAACAACGCGATGTCCATACATATATACGCGTACACACTTGAAATTGATTTTCTTACGTTAGTCGACAACTTTTACCGTTAGTCACCTAGCGATAAAACGTTCAAGTTGACGTGGATAGATAAAGGATAGGATAGGATAGAGGAGAGAGGATTGGAAAAAATAGACGTAAATTTAAATGAACAAAGAGATAGAAAAGATAGACATTGATAGATGTTCGAAACGATTAAATAGGGAACAGGAGATTGAAAAAGATAGACGAGAATTTAGATTGCCACACTGATTGAAATTACTTATATGCCAAAAAATAATTTCACTTGTTGCTTACTTTTACCGTGAGTGACCTAGCGGAACCCTGCTGGAAGAAGAAATATGGAGATCCGATCTTTTAGAATAATTTTGAATCTTCACGATAGTATCATTGTAAATCTAAAATCCCGTCTTTCTTCTTGAATCCTCTTTTGTCTCATATTATTCTAATCTATCAACGCCTGTCTTTTTCTATCTATTTTTCAATGTCATTTCACGTTAATTGATGTAGGATGCGATGAGAAAAGGAATAGGGGATTCAAAAAAATATAAGTGAATTTAGAATGACAAAGAGTAGATTATTATAGACATTGGTAGATGTAGGATACAATGAGATAGAGAAGAGAATATCGAAAAAAGATAGACGGGAATTGAGATTAATACAGATAGAACAAGATTGACATAAATAGATTAAGGATATGATGACATACAGAAGAGTGTATTGAAAAAGATTGGCATACATTTAAATCGACAAAGAAATGAAAAAAGATAGACGGGAAATTAGATTAACAGATATAGAAAAATATTTACATGAAAAGATAAAGTATAAAGTGAGATAGAGATAGGCGAAAATTTAGATTAAAAGAGAGGTAATAAAATATTGACGTAGATATATGAAGGATATAATAACATGGAGAAGAGAGGATTGAAAAAAGATAGACTTCAATTTATATTGTCAAAAAGATTGAATGATATAGGCCTGAAGTTAGATTAATAGAGATAGAAAAGATTGAAATGAGTACATTTATAATGGATAGGATTAGATAGAGAAGAAGGGATTGGAAAAGATAGACGTGATTTTTTATTGCCGAAGATGTAGAGTAAGATAGACGTTGATTAACTTAGCATAATATAAGATTAAGGAGAGGGGATGGAAAAAGATAGACGTGAATTGAGATCGAAAAATGGATAGAACATGAAAGTCTTTGATAGGTGTGTAATACGTTGAGATATGGAAGAGGACATTGAAAAATATAGACAGAAATTTGGATTGACAGAGAGATAGTGAAATATTGACATTGCTAGAGAAAGGATAGTATAAGATAAAAAAAGGGGATTGAAAAAGATAGACGTCTTAAAATGATATGTGATAAATTCATAAATGGAAGAAAAGATTGAAAAATATAGACAGAAATTTGGATTAAAAGAGATAGTAAAAGATTGACAAAGATGGATGAAGAATAGGTTGAGATAGAGAAGAGAGAATTAAAAAAATAGAGGTAGATTGATATTGACAAAGAGATAGAAGTAGATACAAGAGTAGTTCAATAAGTCCTTAGATTGAAGTATAAAAACAATTTTTTTGGGGTAAAATTTTTTTTATTTTTCAACATAATCTCCTTGGAGCTCTATACACTTGGTCAATCGCTTTTCAAGTTTTTTTAATCCTTCGGAAAAGTGCGTTTTCGGAAGTTC
>NC_046657.1:80116644-80119333 GCF_010883055.1 Belonocnema kinseyi | reverse complement strand
TTATCGAGCGCGAAGCGCGAGAAACATTAGATGCGCGCCCTATGCTCGCTCGAACTTGCGAGTGAAGCAAGCCGCGCGGGATCAGAATGTGTCCGTAAAGCAGGTGTATTTTTTCCCATAACAGAAATTATTCTAAAGTAGCATTAAATCTAAATTCAGAAATAATTGACCTTTTACGCTTAAAATTTGCCTCTATTTCCATTTTTGATTTTCCCACTGTCTCTGGCAATGCAACTATTACAAAAATCGTAGCAGCTACTGAGCAAATACTATAAAAATAAAGATAGAAGACAGTACCAAACTTAGAAAGAGTTGGGTATAAATAGAGTGTGCTGAAGTTGAAGAGGCCACAGAAACAAGTTGTAACTGGTCCCAAGACGTGGACGTATCTTGTTGGATAGAGTTCTCCAATCATCGACCAAGGTAAGTTAATAAACCCAAATGTTCCCAGAGCCTGAAAAAATTAATTTTAATTCGTTAATTTTTTCCAGTCTTATCATTTTTTAAAGTTTCAGCTCACTGAATATTTCTGCAAGGACCAAATTGTAACTTGCTAACTATCAAATCGTAAATCTTTAAAGACTGAATTCTATACCCTGCTGGAAGTAAAAAAAATAGAGATCCTACCTTTTTTATCATTTTGAATCTTTATGATAGAAATGGATAGAGAAAATGTATCCCATTCTACTTCTTTGTCAATCAAAATTCCCGGCTATCTTTTTAATCTACCTTTGTCAATCCTATCTTCTTTATCTCATCCTATCCTTCATCTATCAACGTCAATCTTTTATTATCTCTCTGTCAATCTAAGTTCCCGTCTATCTTTTTCTATCCCTTTTCCATTCATGGCAATATTTCTCGATCTCTGTTAAAATAACTTCCCGTCCATATTTTTCTATGTCTTTGTCAATTTAAATATACGTCTATATTTTTCAATCCACTCTTCTCTATCTCAGCCTATCCTTCATCTATCTACGTCAGCCTTTTACTATGTCTTTTTCAACCTGAATTTCAGTGTATCTTTTTCAATCTCCTCCTTCATATCTCAACTATAAAATACTACAATTTTCTCTTTATTTTTTCGATCTAAATTCACGCCTATCTTTTCTTTTCCACTATTCGTAATCTCATCTTGTATTACGTCTATCAACGTCTTTCTTATTCTATCTCACTGTCAATCTGAATTTAGTCCATCTTTTTCATTCTCCTTTTCTTTATCGTATCGTATTCTACATCTACAAATGTCTATCTTTTTTCCCTCTTTGTCAATATAAATTCATTTCTACCTTTTTCGATCCCCTCTTCTCTATCTAAACCTATTCTGATTCTATCCACGTCAATATTTTACTATCTCACTGTCATTCTAAATCTTGATCTATCTTCTTTAATTTCCTTTTATCTATATGATACTATTCTTTACCTATTCATGTCAATCTTTTCTATCTTTGTTAATCTAAATTTACTTCTATTTTTTCAATACCCACTTTCTCATCTCAGCCTATGCTTTATTTACCCACATTAATATTTTTATATGTCTCTGTCCATATAAATTCCCATCCATCGTTTCTAATCTCCTCTTCCCTATCTGATCATATGCTAAATCTATCAACATCTACGTTTTTGTACCTCTTTTTCGATATAAATTGAAGTCTATCCTTTTTAATCCCCTCTTTTTCATCTCATCCTATCCATTAAACATGTATTCATGTCAACCCTTTTCTATCTCTATTAATCTAACTTCAGGTCTGCCTCATTCAATCTCTTTGTCAATCTAAATTTATAACTATCTTTTTCATTCCACTCTTCTTTATCTCGTCACACTATCATTATCATTTTCTATATATTTTTCAATCTAAATTCATGTCCATCTTTTACAATTCCCTCTTATCTATCTCATACTATACTTTTTCTATTCATGTCAATCTTTTTCTATCTCTGTTCATCTAAATTCCCGTCTATCTTTTTCCATTCTTTTCTAATCAATCTATATTCACATCTATCTTTTTCAATCCTCTCCTTTCCAGCTCATCGTATCCATTATACATATATTCATTTAAATATTTTTTTTATCTCTGTTAATCTAACTTTCCGTCTATTTTCTTCTATCTCTTTGTCAATCTGAATTCACGCCTATCTGTTGCAATCCTCTCTTCTCTACCTCATCCTATCCTTCATCTATCTGCGTCAATCTTTTACTATCTTTTTGTCAATGAAAATTTCCATTCAATATCCTCATCACTATTTCGCAACGTCGTATCACACATCTATCAACGACTTTCATTTTCTATCTACTTTTCAATCTGAATTCACTTTTATCTTATTCTATCTCTTTGGCAATCTAGATTCCCGTCCATCTTTTTCAATCTCCTCTTCTCTATTTCATCGTATACTGAATCTACCAGCGTCTCTCTTTTTCTACCTCTTTGTCATTATAAATTCACGTCTATCTTTTTCAATTCTGCCTTCTCTATCTCATCCTATCTCTCATCTATTCATGCCAGTCTTTTTGTATTTCTTTTAACCTAAATTCTACGAGGGTAGTTCAATAAGTCTTTAGAATGACCAACAGATGGCGCGCGAATCGCTCCAAATCATCTGTTTTCAGTCAGCACTACTCCCGACTAGATATATGGTGGAGTCACAGTCCACATCTTCTGAGTTTACGTGTTTTTATAACCAATTGAACAAA
>NC_046657.1:80114738-80116544 GCF_010883055.1 Belonocnema kinseyi | reverse complement strand
AGCTCCAAGAAGATTATGTTGAAAAATAAAAAAAAATTTACCCAAAAAAAATTGTTTTTATACTTCATTCTAAGGACTTATTGAACTACCCTCGTAGCTTATGTCGTTTTCCCAAAATTTTTATTTTATTTTTTTATTTTTAATGTTATTTTTCACGATTAAAACAAAAACTCAGCATCCTACCAAAAAAGCCTTTATGAGAAATTTGTAGATCTTTTTTGGCCAAACAACTTTTTGCTAATTATTTTTTTCGCACCTTGAGTCGTTTCTCTAAAAATTTAATTTTTTAATTTTTAATATTGTTTTTTTATGAATAAAACAAAAACGACGCGTCCCATTAAAAAGGGAATTATAACGAGAACGATTACAACTAAAGAAAGGTACCGAAAGATGATTTTATATTCATACATATAATTTTCTACCAAAATGACGAATCTTCAACAAAATACATGAACTTCCATATAAAAAAGGTATTTTTTAACCATACGATTAAGTCACAACAAATTTTTTAAACCAAATACATGAATTTTTAACAAAATAGTTACCATTTTAATCAAATAATTAATTTAAAAATAAAATGAAACATTTTTAATAAAAAAAGTGCATTTTAAACAATAAAATTAATTTTCTTCCAAAGAAGACTATTTTTCACGAAAATACATAAAATTTCAACTAAAAAGGTTAAATTTTTGACCCAAAATGAAATATTTATATTAAAAAATTTTTTAATGAATTTTAAACAAAAATGGTTAATTTTTCAACTAAGAAAATAAATTTTCATCCAGAAAGTTGACTCTCTTGTCAAGAAGTTTAATATTCTACAAAAAAACAACGTAATTTCAACAAAATATATGATTTTTCTACAAACAAAATAAAGTTAAATTTTCAAACTGAAAATATAGATTTTTAACAAAAAAAGTTATTATTAGACCAAATAGTTTACTTTTGCACTAAAAAAATGAATTTTCAATGAAATCGTTGAATTTTTAACCCAAAAAAATTGTCTTTTGTCTTTAACCAGAATCTTAAACTTTGACTAAAATAATAATTGTGCGTTTATTCCCTAAGCTTATAAATTATATATAAAAAGTTTTTTTGAGTTCAAAATTTTTATTTAAATAATTAAGTACAAGTTGTACAATATTTTAATTATTATAAATACTTCTCAGGACATCCAATTTGTTTAGGCAATTTGCTGTTTTCCTTCCGTTTTAAATATTACAATATAATAAAAATAATTATAGTTAAAGTAAAATTCCACGCATGTTAAGTTTTTGAAAATGAATTACACAGTCACAATGAGACGCATTATCAGATATTTTTAACAAAACTCGCTACTTATCTTTTTTAGACATTAAAAATCAAAACATTGTACAAAAAATCAGTAAATCTGTACAGCTATGACAAATCCACACATGTCCTGATAAATCAGAACATCTCCTATCAGGGAGATAAATAAGGTATTAGATTTGTATAAAATTTGTTCCTCCCCCCCCCTCCCAGTTTTGTCAAATTACCACGTTTTAAGACCTCCTTAATCCGAAAAACAGGATTAGATTTTCCTTAGTAAACACTTTTAGTATCTTCAAATGAAGGTCAAGTTCGTTAGATAGCCATTTTGGATAAAAATTCAAAAGGTGAGCGCATTTTGAATATTTTTGAGACCACGGAATAAACTTTGTGAATTTTGTTGAAAAATCGAAAATTCAAATTTTGACAGCATAAAAGAATTATAGAAAATCAAAAATTACATTTTTTATTCAACCATTTCACAGTATTTTAAAGATTTTCAAATATATAAATGTT
>NC_046657.1:80113926-80114728 GCF_010883055.1 Belonocnema kinseyi | reverse complement strand
TATAATTAAACGAAGTTTTGTGCGACTATTGTTGTAACAAGACTCTCCATCCTAGACGCTTTGAGATACTCTTCTAGTGAATTATTAGGAGACGAAGAAATAGGGCACCAGAACTGCGATGTAGAACACGATGCCATAGAAAATTCAATTGACAAAGTCTGTCTCACTGAGGTTATGGATATAATTAAGAAGTTAAAAAACAGTCAGGCTGCTCTTTAGATCGAATGTGTAACTTTTAAATCGTAAAAATAAAATTGAAAATGAGCAAATTCAGTGTTTGAAAAAACGGCATACGTTCAAATAAAATGTTTAATAACAACAGTTTTTTAAGAGAGTTTTTTTAAGAGTCGAAGCACGAGATACGTGATGAGAATGTTTTCATTAAAGCCGAAGGAGGCTTAACAATAGAGAATTCACATTTAATGAAACATTCTCATCACGTATCTCGTGCTTCGACTCGAGTTTGTCCCTCAAATTATATATCATTTCCATAAATGTATATTATTACAATTCATAACATGCATTGGTGTTAAAACACGCGTAGTTTCATTATTTTGTTTTAAACAAATGCCCATTCTTAAAAAAACTGTTGTTATTAAACATTTTATTTGAACGTCTGCCGTTTTTTCAAAAACTGAATTTGCTCATTTTCAATTTTATTTTTACGATTTAAAAGTTACGCATTCGATCTAAAGAGCAACCTGACTGTTTTTTAACTTCTTAATTATATCCATAACCTCAGTGAGACAGACTTTGTCAATTGAATTTTCTATCGCATCGTGTTCTACATCGCAGTTCTGGT
>NC_046657.1:80112681-80113826 GCF_010883055.1 Belonocnema kinseyi | reverse complement strand
TAGTTTCAACATTTATATATTTGAAAATCTTTAAAATACTGTGAAATGGTTGAATAAAAAAGGTAATTTTTGATTTTCTATAATTCTTTTATGCTGTCAAAATTTGAATTTTCGATTTTTCAACAAAATTCACAAAGTTTATTTCGTGGTCTCAAAAATATTCAAAATGCGCTCACCTTTTGAATTTTTATCCAAAATGGCTATTTAACGAACTTGACCTTCATTTGAAGATACTAAAAGTGTTTACTAAGGAAAATCTAATCCTATTTTTCGGATTTTTCGGATGCGTATTTTTTTAAATCGTGAAAAATGTCCTGTAAAATAAACAAATTAAGTATTTGGAAAAACATCACAAAGTGCAATAAGATATTATCTGTTTCAATATATATGCATATTATGAATTGGAAGAATATAAATTTATTGAAATGATACATTTTTGAGGATATCTAAAAATTAAAATAAGTGCAAAATGGGTAATAAATATTAAAGTAAGCATAACAAATCAAATTTGTACATTATTTTGCAATATCTGAATAACCAGTCCCAGACCATGGTAGAGAAATAAATGCAATAAAATGTAGGATATAAATATACAAATAAGAGCCGAAAGAGGTTTCACAAAAGAGAGTTCACAATCACCAAATTACGGTTGTCGATGTTGAACTTTAATTTGAAAAAGAAAATTCATGTAAAAACTCATATTTTTGGTCAAAAATTATTTTTCGTAGGCAAAAAATCGTTTTTTTTTGTGAAAAATCCAACTATTAGGTTCAAAATTAATTTCCTTTTTAAACAGATTCATCGTTACAGTTAAAAATTCATTTCTTGGTTTAAAAACGTAACTATTTTGTTGTATATTCTTTTTTCTTTAATAGATCTGTGTGATGAAAATTCGTTTAGTTTCCTAAAAGGTGGTCTTTTTCTAATAACATTAATCTTTATGGTAAAAAAATCTTGTTTTTGGTCGAAAGTTCAACTATTTAGTTCAAAATGTATTTTTTTAAAAAGATTCATCATTATAATTGAAAATTTATTTCTTTAGTTTAAAAATTTATCTTTTTTAGTTGAAAATTCATGTATTTTGCTAAAAATTCGTCTTTTTTGTTGGGATATTAATCTTCTTGGTAAAAGAGTCAAGCTTGTGG
>NC_046657.1:80111000-80112581 GCF_010883055.1 Belonocnema kinseyi | reverse complement strand
CCACAAGCTTGACTCTTTTACCAAGAAGATTAATATCCCAACAAAAAAGACGAATTTTTAGCAAAATACATGAATTTTCAACTAAAAAAGATAAATTTTTAACCTAAAATAAAAAAGTTATGTTTACAGTTGAAAAATGAATTTTTAACTACTAAACACGAACATTTAATAAAAATAGTTTAATTTTTAAACTAAAGAAATAAATTTTCAATTATAATGATGAATCTTTTAAAAAAAATACATTTTGAACTAAATAGTTGAACTTTCGACCAAAAACAAGATTTTTTTACCATAAAGATTAATGTTATTAGAAAAAGACGACCTTTTAGGAAACTAAACGAATTTTCATCACACAGATCAATTAAAGAAGAAAGAATATACAACAAAATAGTTACGTTTTTAAACCAAGAAATGAATTTTTAACTGTAACGATGAATCTGTTTCTTAAGGAAATTAATTTTGAACCTAATAGTTGGATTTTTCACAAAAAAAAACGATTTTTTGCCTATGAAAAATAATTTTTGACCAAAAATATGAGTTTTTACATGAATTTTCTTCTTCAAATTAAAGTTCAACATCGACAACTTTAATTTGGTGATTGTGAACTCTCTTTTGTGAAACCTCTTTCGGCTCTTATTTGTATATAATATCCTACATTTTATTACATTTATTTCTCTACCATGGTCTGGGACTGGTTATTCAGATATTGCAAAATAATGTACAAATTTGATTTGTTATGCTTACTTTAATATTTATTACCCATTTTTCACTTATTTTAATTTTTAGATATCCTCAAAAATGTATCATTTCAATAAATTTATATTCTTCCAATTCATAATATGCATGTATATTGAAACAGATAATATCTTATTGCACTTTGTGACGTTTTTCCAAATACTTAATTTGTTTATTTTACAGGACATTTTTCACGATTTAAAAAAATACGCATCCTATCCAAAAATAATTTATAACAAATTTGGAGATCTTTTTGGATGAACAACTTTTGTTCATTATTTTTTCCACACCTTGTGTTATAGTTATTAATCAATTCGTAGATCTTTTTGGATAAAAAACTTTTGTTCTTACATTTTTTTCGTATTGGCTGTTTCTCGACTGACACCTTTTTTTATTCATTTTTTTCTAGCTCGTGACATTTGCTTAAAAATGTATTTTTTACTGTTAATGTGCTTTTTTACTATTAAAACAAAAACTAAGCGTCTTTAAAAAATGATTAATAACAAATTCAAATCTCTTTTTTTTGTGAAAAACTTTTGCCGGTCAATACTGCCGGTCACAAATTTGCATTTTTAATGTTATTTTTTAAGATTAAGACCAAAACCATGGGTCCTCTCACAAAGTCATGAATAAAAAATAGGTAGATGTGTGTCAGGTATATCATTTTCGTTTCTTAACTTTTTTTGGTACGAGGGTAGTTCAATAAGTCCTTAGAATGACCAACAGATGGCGCGCGAATCGCTTCAAATCATCTGTTTTCAGTCAGCACTACTCCCGACTAGATATATGGTGGAGTCACAGTCCACATCTTCTGAGTTTACGTGTTTTTATAACCAATTGAACAAA
>NC_046657.1:80108121-80110900 GCF_010883055.1 Belonocnema kinseyi | reverse complement strand
TCTGGCCAAGCTCGCAGGTACTGCCCTGAGAGTAGGTCACAGGGCAGCCAGGGCAGGCTACCCTGCCCAGGGCAAGAGCGTGCCGACCACTGGTCTAGAGGCCCTTGGTCACATGGTTGACAGATGCGTAAGTAAAGACAGACAGGCTAAAGATTTAAGAACCTTGGAAATAACGTCTAATGACAGGAAAGTTTTTACAGCTTATTGCAATAAAGACATAAAATAGAAACTTTAGGTATTTTCACTTCTAGTAAACACTTACATACACAATTTAGAAGTTAGGATGTTAAAGATAGATGTTCCTAAATATTGTTCCCAAAGTAACGTAGAATAAATTTTTGCCTTTCGACGAATCGCATAAAAATAAGTATAATATAATTGTTCCGACGGAACAGTTGAAAATGTGTTTTTTTATATTCTCATCAGAGAAGGTATTAGATTTGTGAAAAATTTGACCCTCCCCCCCCCCCAGTTTTTGTCAAATGTCCACGTTTTGAGACCCCCTGAATCCGAAAAACAGGTTCTTACGAATGTGTCTGTCTGTATGCCAGTATTTATGTCTGTCTGTCTGTGAACACGATAACTTTTGAGAAAATTAATCTATTAGATTGCCCTTTGGTACACTCGTTTAGTGCCCTAAACTAAAGGTCAAGTTCGTTAGCCAGCCATTTTGGATGAAAATTCAAAAAGTGAGCACATTTTGAATATTTTTGAGACAACGCATGATACGAAAAAGGCTTGGAGAAGAAAAACGTTGCCTTTTAAAAGCCCTAAAAGATTATGATAACAACTTTTTCAATTTGGTCAAAAAGTTGAACATTCCAAATTTGATCGTACCAAAAAAAGACGAAAGAGGACATAGGCTCCTATACAGGACCCTATATAGGTTCCTGTATTAGACCCTGTGCAGATACGCAGTAGTTTTTATTTGATCGTAAAAAACAACATTAAAAATAAAAAAATGATAAAAACAAGGAAATAAGAATTAGTATGATTAAATTTTTATGCATATTATAAACTGTAATGATATACATTTATTGAAATGATAAAAGTTACAGAGCAGGTTAGAATAAAATTTAAAGCAAAATAAGAAGAAAATACAAAAATAATCATGATAAATACAATTTGCTTTTTATTTTGCCATTTTTTAATAAGTAATCCCAGGCAGAGTTACATAAAAAATGTATTATAATTGATATAAAAGTGTTGTGTATCAGTCGCGTGCCGTAGGCGCGCTCAAACTCTCGAGCAAAGCTTTTTTAACGAAAGAGAATTCACAATCATAAAATTACAGTGGTAGATGTTTTGAGTCTTAATTTTAAAATGTTTGCGCAAGAATGTACGAAAATATAAAAACCAAGCGACATTAATCATTCCTTAATTTTGTTGAATGTTAATTTCTTCGATTAATCATTTAATTCAATTTTTGTTGACAATTCTTTGTTTTTTTGTTAAGAATTATTTTTTCCAACTGAAATATAACTATTCCATTTTTGGTTGAAATTTTAACTATTTTGTTAAAAATTGATTCTTTATGGTTATCTATGTTTGGTTGAATTTGTGTCTATTTTAGTTAAAAATTTATGTATTTTTTTATAATTCGTCTTTTTTATTAATAAAAAATTAATCTTCTTGTTTAAAAATGCATTTTTTTTATTAATCATTCCTTAATTTTGTTGAATGTTAATTTCTTCGATTAATCATTTAAATCAATTTTTCTTGACAATTTTTGTTTCTTTGTTAAGAATTATTTTTTTCAACTGAAATATAACTATTCCATTTTGCTTGAAAATTTATCTTCTTGAGATCTGAATTCATGTATTTTGTTAAAAGGGCGTCTTTTTTGGTATTATTTAAAAATATATCTTTTTAGTGAAAAATTAATTTTTTGTCTTAAAACTTAACCTGAAAGGAAAATTCATGAAGGTGATGAGAAATTAAAAATTGCTCAGGAAACGTCAGGGAAAGTGAGGGAACTTCAAAATTTGTATTTTGTAACTACCCTGTTTTTTAAATAACGCGCCCTAAGTTAAATTGTATTAGGGGTGGAGGAAATTAGAGATTCAAGCGAATTATAAGTGCCCCATTCATCGATCCAGGCATCTGGTTATTATTTAATTACTAAATTATTAAAACTGTGTGAAAATCACATGGAAATTGATGTAGGAATTTTGTGATTGTTTGTAATAAAGACTGATCATGACTCGCTTAGTTGATGTCGAGAATCACGTTCGATGTATCGAAACTCGAAATTCAAAGGGGAAAGAAAGAAGAAAAAAAAAGAATATTACAAAAGAAATTAATTAATGTTCCCATTGTTAAATTAAACTATCTAAAATAGAAATTATGTTTATTTCAAGAATACTTAAAAGAGTCGATTAAAGATCAATATTATCTAAGACCGTGCAACATAACCTCTTTATCACAAGAAATGCTGTAATTTACAGGATTTACAGGATTGGCAGTAAAAATGGGTTTAAATGATTAAAGTATACGTTTCCGCTAAATTTAAGTAAAGATTATTACAACAAAATTGATGTTTTTTGTAAATTTATTTATTAACGAAAATAAAAGGAGTTTGCGCAGTGAGGTTGTCTTTTTAGCCAACCTTACCAGTTGTTACGTCCTACCTTTCGGATCCACTGAATAATATAAAGAATTATTCTTTGATTGGTATATTCCTTTTCTAGTCGTAAGGTTCGCTGCTGACTGGCGTTGATTTGAAAATCAACTACCGCGGTTATTTAAATCCTTATAATAATCACAGGTGATGAAATTA
>NC_046657.1:80062188-80108021 GCF_010883055.1 Belonocnema kinseyi | reverse complement strand
TTTAAATTAACTCGTATCCAACGATAAAGAAAGTTTCTTCTTTATCGACTGAGATTATAAAATCAACGAGTTTAATCGACGGCAATACGCAAGCCGTCACACGAGTCTTAAAATTTTAAAATGTTCCTAGTTTCTGAATAAATAAACAAGGCACTATTTTCTCCTAATAATTATGTGTAAGCATTATTTATTACGAATGTGATAAACAAATAAAAAAGAGACAGAAGACTGAAAAGCAAAATTAATTAACTTTGAATAGACTTTGACGTTTTACGCACGAGCTTAACGTCAAAACATGCCAAGAAATTTGTTTATATTTTGTTTGTTATTAATCGCGAATTGTATAAGTGGTTCTGAGGATTCGGAATTCTGTGTAAAGCCTGACGGAGTTGAGGTTGAATCTAAAAAATGCCTGGCTACAAGTAATTTTTCGAAAAAAAGGTTAGTGGCAGATTTTATATACATGTACCAAAAGTTTATACTTAATTGTTATTAATATAGTCTTGATATTAAAAAGAAAACAGGTTCTTTTATTACATATTCATTGTATTTTAATAGCTATATTTATGTTTAGAAGGTTATAAAAAAAAAACTTCAAATATAATACTAACCTCTTTTTTTTAACCTGAAAATTTCACTCGGTTTTCCGGATAAATAATATTTTTTTAATAACAAACAATTATTGCTTCGGAATTCTCTTTCTGTATTTTCGGAAATGTAATTTTGAAGCGCCTCACCATTTTTGTGATAAAAATATTAAAGAATAAAATTTTATAGCCAGAAGTAAATTTTTGCGCGGGAAATTTCAAGGTGCAAATTTCTTTCGAATATATTATTATTTAAGAAATTCATTATTCCAGATATATTCTTTACGATGTAAATCCTCCTGAGGGATTTAATCTCAGAAGAGATGTTTACGTTCGTGTTGCAGTTTTCGTTAAAAAATTGTTGGAAGAAAATGGAGAATTTGACTGGAATTTAGTTTTACCTCCGTGGGGTAACTAATTGGAGATAATTTAATTTTATGATCAATTTAGTAATAATATTTTCTAAAAAACATGTAATTTTTAAATATAAAATAAGATTTTTTTCTCATATTGATATTTTTAATAATTATTTTATTTTATATTGAAATTAAATTATTAACCATTTACAAAACGAACAAATATGTTTATTTGAATTTTATTTTTTTGAAGGAAATTTGTATCACTGGAGGAGTAAAAATATCGGTTCACAAGTTGGACTTCCTTGGGGACTTTTCTTTGACGTTTCCAGTCTCCGGAAATATATTCCAGTTTTGGAAATGTACGATTTCATGAAAGGTATTATAAAAAAATCAAAATCTCAAAGATTTTATTTAAAGCTATCTTAAAGAAATTATATTTATCAGGGAATATTTTTTAAATCGAAATTCAAAATTCGTTTTTTTTTTTAATTCGTTGTTGAAAATTAACCGTTTTGCAGAAAATTCGTTCTTTTTATAGAAAATTAATCTTCTTGATTGAAAATTTATGCATTCCAGTTGAATATTTATTAATTTAAAAATCTTTCTTAGTTAAAAATTAAATCATGTTGAAACAGGTATTTCTTGGTTGATCTCAACTGTTTTTTTTTATCAAAAGTTACAATCTTTATTTGTTAAAATATCAACTACTACATTTTTTGTTTAGAATTAATCTTTTTTCGAATGAAATTTTAATTAATTGGTGGAAAATCGAACTCCTTTGTCGAAAATTAATTTTTTAAATTAAAGATTCATCATTTTAATTGAAAACTCATCTCTTTGGTTGAAAATTTATTTTCTTTTGGTTAAAAAATATATTCTTTTAATTCAAAACTATTTTTTGATAGAAAATATTATTCTTGTTTGAAAACTCAAGTATTCCAGTTAATTATTGGTCATATTACTTGAAAATTATTCTGCTTTTATCAAAATAAAACAACTTTGATTGTTTTTGTGGGAATTAATTTTTTTAACTGAAAATTTAACTATTCCTTTTTCAAAAATTCAAAAATTTGGTTGGATGTCGACCTTTTTTAGTTTAAAACTTATCTCCTTAGTTTAAAATGTCATTATTTAGTTGGAAATTCATCTTTTTTTGGTAGACAATAAACTTCTTTTCTGAAAATTAATTTTTTTCTTTGAGAATGCATCATTTTGGTGGAAAAGTCCTGTTTAACTAAAAATTTAAATATTCTATTTTTGATTGAAACCTGATATTTTTTTGTTAAAAGTGCAACTATTTGATCCAAAAAATATTTTTTAGTTGAAAATTTATGTATTTAGTTGAAAAAACGTATTTTCTGGTAGAATATTAATCATCCTTTTTGAAAATTTCTTTTCTTTTCTCAAAATGCATCTCTTTTTTTTTTTGAAAACTCAAATACTCAATTTAAATATTCATTATTTTAGTCAAAAATTCATATTTTCGGTTTACAGTTCATCTATTCCGTTAAAAATTCAGGTATTTTGTTTAAAAAATCTTTTTTTTTATAAAATTCATTTTCTTTTCTAAAAATGAATCTTTTTCTTTGAAAATTCATCTTTTTGGTTAAAAATAAATTATTTGATCGAAAGTTGAACTCCTTTATTAAATTTTTTTTCTTTTTTTTTTAATCTCATCTGAACATGTATAATTTTAGTTGGAAATTTATCGCTCTAATTGACAGTTTTTTTTATTTAAGTGAGAAATAATTTTTTTAACTCAAAAAATAACAATTCCGTATTTTCTTCAAATTTATTTCTTAGTTCCAAATTTCATCTATTTGGTTGGATATTTATTTTTTTTTTTTTAATCTTCTTTTTTGATAGAACATTAATCTTCTTATTTGAAAATTCATCTTTTTGGTTGAAAATTCAAATATTCCAGTTAATTATTTATCATTTTTGTTAAAAATTTCTCTTTTTGTTTTAAAATTTAACTATTCTACTTTAAGATTCCTCATTTTAGTTGAAAATTGTTTTTTTTTCGTTTCCATGAAAAATTAATTTGTTTAACTGAAAATTTAACTGTACCATTTTTTTATATTAATTTCTCAGTTCAATATGCAACGTTTTGGTTGAATTTATTATTTTAGTCGAAAATTCATGTTTCGCTTAAAAATTGAGCTTTTTGTTTCAAATTTTATATACTCCAGTTAAATATTTATAATTTTCTTTGAAAATTTATCATCATTTTAGTCGAAAATTCATTACTTTGATGGTCATTTTTTTTGCTGTGGTGGAAAATTAATTTTTTTTCGTTGAAAATTTAAGTATTCTATTTTCAAAAATTCAAAACTTTGGTTGAAAGTCGACCTTATTTAGTTTAAAATTTATTTCCTTAGTTGAAAAGGTAATTATTTAGTTGAAAATTCATCTTTTTAGGTAGTCAATAATCTTCTTTTCAGAAAATTAATTTTTTTCTTTGAGAATTCATCATTTTGGTGGAAAATTTATGTATTTTGTTGAAAAATCGTATTTTTTGTAAAATATTAATCATCTTGTTTGAAAATTTCTTTTCTTTTCTCAAAATTCATCTTTTTTTTTTTTTTTTTTGAAAACTCAAATATTCATTATTTTAGACAAAAGTTCATATTTTGGTTTGCAGTTCATCTATTCCGTTAAAAATTTAGGTATTTTGTTTAAAAAATCTTCTTTTTTTGTATAAAATTCATTTTCTGCTCTAAAAATGAATCTTTTTCCTTTAAAAATTCATCTTTTTGGTTAAAAATAAATTATTTGCTCGAAAGTTAAACTCTTTATTAAAGTTTCTTCTGTTTGTTTTATAATTCATTTGAAGATGCACAATTTTAGTTGAAAATTTATCGCTTTAATTGACACCTTTTTTTTATTTCGGTGTAAAATAATTTTTTTAACTCAAAAATTAACGATTCCATTTTTTTTATGTTTCCATGTTTTTAAAAATCTTTTTTTAATCTTTTTGGTTCAAAATTCAAGTATTCCAGTTAATTATTTATCATTTTTGTTAAAATTTCTCTTTTTGGTTAAAAATGTAACTATTCCACTTTAAGATTCCTCATTTTAGTTGAAAATTGTTTTATTTTATTTAATTTTTGTTTCGGTGAAAAATTAATTTTCTTAACTGAAAATTTAACTATTCCCTTTTTTATATTCATTTTTCAGTTCAATATGCAACGTTCTGGTTGAATTTATTATTTTAGCCGAAAATTCATATTTTGGTTAAAAATTAAGCTTTTTGGTTCCAAATTTTTTAGATTTCAGTTAAATATCTATAATTTTCTTTCAAAATTAATCATCATTTTAGGCGAAAATTCATTACTTTGATTGCATTTTTTTTTTTGCTCTGGTGGAAAATTAATTTTTCTGCTTAAAATTGAACTATTACATTTTTTGATTATGTTTTTTTCAAAATTCAACTATTTTATTGAAAATTCATCTTTCTTAGTAGAAAATTAAACGGTTTGGTTGAAATTTTATGTTTGTTTTTTTTCTTCTTACAAATCGACTTTTTTATAGAAGATTCATCTTTTTGGTTGAAATTTCTTTATTTTGGTTTGAAATTGAACTATTCCAGTTAAAGATTCCTCATTTTAGTGGAAAATAGTTGTTTTTTTTCAATGTAAAATTAATTTTGTTTAACTGAAAACTTAACTATTCCATTTTGTTAAATTGATTTTTTTGTTACAAAATACAACTATTTGGTTGGAAATTCATCTTTTTTAGTTAAAAAGTCATATGTTTAATTGATCATTTTAGGTAAAATTTAATTTTCCTGTCTGAAAATTTATCTGTCGCGTTGCAATTTCAAGCATTTCAGTTAATTAATAAGTTATTGCAAAATTATTAATTTATTTACTTTTATTTAAATGAAACTACTTAGTGAAAAGATAAACTCTTTTGTTAAAAATCCACCTGTTTGGTTCAAAATGCATATATTGCAGGTGAAGATTCATAATTTTAGTTGAAAATTCATCTCTTTGATTTAATTTGTTTTCGGGGAAAATTACTTTTTTCTAACTGAAAATTTAACTATTCCATTTTTGCTTTGAAAACTGCCCTGTTTAGTGTAAAATTAAACTATTTGGTTTAAAAATCATCCTTCTTAGTTGAAAATTCATATAGTTTGTTGAAAAATCGTCCTTTTTGTTTGAAAATTAATCTTTTTGATTAAAAAATCCTATTATCGGTTTAAGAATTCATCTATCATTTTCAAAATGCAATATTTTTAGTTGAAAAGTTAGGCATTTGAATTAGTTTAATTTAAATTTCATACATTACCTAAATTAATTTGATCTAAATTTGCACTGCTTTTTAAGCATAAGAGGGAAAAAATTTCTTTTACCATTTTTTTCTTCAAATTTATAGTTTATAGAGACAAATTAAAAAAAATATCTTTTTAGTATTTTTTAATTATTTAATTCTTCGATACAGTGCTAATATATTTAAGAATATCTTGTAATATAATTTGTCAAAGTTTTCTAAATGAAACGTATTAATTAAATTCCTAGAAACTGAAAAAAATGTATAATTAGCTCGAAAAACTGTATACATATTCTGAGTCGATTATTCTTAAAAATTCGAAATATTTGAATGGCTCTCTAAATAGCAAAAATTCCTAGGATTTTAAAGATTTTAAGACATTTAAAAAATTTCCAAAGAATTTAAAGAAATTTCGTTTCAAAACATTTTAGAAATCTTAATATTTAAAAATGTTATGTTATGGATTTTTAAATTTGAGAGAAATCTAATTAATAATTTTGATTTAATTGATGTCCAAGGAATTTTAATTGCTACTTTTTTTAATTTGAATGGATATATTGTAGTGTACAATTTTTTATAACAAGAGTTTCCTTCTTTTCTAAATGTGAAAATAAATATTTAATCCTTCCCAATTTTTTTATTTTTTGCGAAAAAATTACTCTCTTTCTTCTTTTTTTAAGCTCTTTTTGTACTGCGATCTCTGTTTTGATAAATTTCCTTAATCAATTTATTCAAAGAAGTATTTAATTTTTAGAATATCCTTCAATTGGGGGAGAAATTTCTCTAGATATTGTTTACGTTTTACAAAACGACGAAGAAATGTTTAAAACCGGAAAATTTAAGGACAAAAACGAAATTGCCGACTGTGCAAAAGGAAAAGTTCGGTATGAAAAAATCGGAAAAAACAAATTCACTGGTAATTTTTGGGGATATTTGAACATCACTGCTCGTGACGTAAAATGTTTGACTTTTCAAGGAACCACTTCTGGTTTGACAAAAAATCTGCAACCTATTTTTAGGTAAATAATAATATTTAATTTGTATTCTACAAAGAACAGTTCAATTTCGCATTTAAAATAATAATCAAAATAATTAATAATACAATATAATTAATTATTTATATAATAATTAAAATAGTTTTATTACTAGATGCATTTTTCATTAATAATTTAATTTTACTGAATAATTTGAATTTGTTTGTAATTCATTATTTATTTTATTCAATATTTTGTATTTACAAATTTAATTCTATTTTCAGATCCGTTGTTTTTGATCACATGGAAATTGCGCTCCATGATTTTTACGGTTCCAAAGATTATTGGACCGCAAGGAGAAGTATGAGATATAATCAGGAACTTTATGAAATTGCAAATGAGTTTAGAAAAAATAAACTAAATTCTGCTGACCTTTCTGATAAAACTGAGAGGCCAACTGATTGGAAAAAGGAAAAAGTATTTAGTATTTTTTTCATTTTGAGGGAAAAAATAATTTTTTAATAAAAGAAATAAAAATTTCTATTAACTATTAAAAGAAAATAATCTAAAAAAAATAAGACAGTTTAAAAGCAATTAAGGAATTTTATAAGTTTGGAGGAAATAAAAAAAATGTGATCATTTTCGGGAATCTTTTCAAGTTTTAAAATATTTGTTTTCTCTTTAAAACCTCTTTAATTCCTGAAACTTTTTTAAAATGTCTCGAGTTTTTCTTAAAATTTTGCAAAATCATTCATAAATAACTTTTTTTTGTTTTGAAATTATCTTTAAAATTTATTTTTTCAAATCCACAAATTATTTCAAGTTTTCCCAGGAATTTTAAGAAATTTCTTTTTTCTTAAAGCCTTTCAAAGCTTTTAATTAGACAAGTTGCCTTACAAATTTTCAAATTCTTCTTTGACAATTTTGAAGTTCTTTTGAAATTTTTTGAAATCATTTTAAATATTCTCTTAAAATTAATTTTTTGAAATAAAAATAATGTATTATGCCTACATTTTGTTATTCTTGAAAAACTTCTAAATGTTTTACAATATTTAAAAAATTCATTGTTTTAACTTTTTTTTAAATCTTTTCATTCTTATCATTATTTTTAATTTTTGTTTAAATTTCTAAATATCCATGAAAATGAATCGAATTATTTCTAAAATTTTTTAATTTGCTTCAAAATCTTCTTATTCTGTTCCAAAATTTTAGCAACATCATTTTAAATTGTTCGAAATATTATAATTAAAAATTTAGTTTTCCTGAAATATTTGTAAATCCTACAAAATTAAACAAATTTTCTGAAAATCTTCCTGATCTTTTTCGAAACATTTTTAAATCTTTAAAACTTCAAAGTATCATTTTAACATAAAACGTAAACCATTTTCCTTTTCAAAAAATTAAAAACAAAAAACATTAATTTCTCCAAATCTTTCGAAATTATTAAAAAATTTATAATTTTTTTTTTAATTCTTCAAAATAAGTTTTGGGCAATACTTTAATTTTTATTATCACGTGAAAAATGTGAACAAGTATTTGTAAAATTTTAAGAACAGAATTTTTTCCGAATATTAAATAATAATTTAAAACTAAAATTTTCTCTTTTATCAATAATTTTCAGAAACATTGTGAAATAAATTTCATGATGAAATAAAAGTTTTATTCAGGGAAAAAATCATTTTTAATACAAAATAAATATTTCGAATAACTATTTTTTCAGTTTTAATTGTTTTTAAGATTATACAAATATGATTTTCTTAAAGTTCTTGAGAAAATTACAAAATATTTTTGAAAATTTCAGGTATGACAAATTAAAATCTTAACAAAAAAGTACATTTTAAACCAAATAGTTATATTTTTAAACAAAAATTATGAATTCTCAACAAAAAATAGTGATTATTTCGATGAAAAAAGATTTTTATTTTTCATCGAAAACAATTAAATTTATCCAAAAAGATTAATTTTCTACAGAACAGTTAAATTATCAACGAAAAAATATATATTTTTCGAACAGTTGTATTTTTGGCGAAAAAATTTAATATTTGCAAAAAGAGGAGAATTTTTTACAAAATAGTTTAACTTTTAAGCTGGAAAATACGAAATGTCATTTAGAAAAAGTTAATTTTTAACCAAATTGTTGTAATTTTCACAAAATACAAAAATTTACTACCAAGAAGATTAATTTTCAAACCAAAAAGACGAATTTTCAACCAAAAAGATTTTTCACTTTAAAAAAAATCCTAAGCAAATTATGATTCAAAGAGAAAAATAATTTTTAATATAAAATAACAAATTTATTTTTCAAACTTTTGTGTTTCCTTGCTTCTAAAATTATGTAAATATGATTTTTTTTAGGTTTCTTAAGAAAATTCGTTTAGAATTTTTTTTAAATATGTGTCTAAACTTTAAAAATTTCAAAAAAAAAATTTAATTTTTAAAAATCGTTTCAAATATTCCTTCGAAATTTGATTACCTTATAAACTTCCAAAATCTTTAAAAGCGTCGAAATTTTATTTCCAAATCATCCAAAATTGAGATTTTGTTTAAAGTTTTTTGAAATCTTCTTAAATTTTAAACAATCGTTTAAAATTAAAAAAAAAAATAGTAAGTTTTAAAATGATTGAAATTTTTCCGAACATTTTGAAAAAGTTCGACAAAATTAAAAAAACTTCCTTAAAATTTTCCAGATTTTCCTTGACAATTTTCAAAATAGTTTTTAGTGTTTTCAAATGTTTTTAAAACTTCTCTTAGAATAAATTTTGGTAGATAAAAAAAATGGTTTAAAATTTTTCCAGAAATCGGAAGACAATATTTTTATTCTCTTGAAGCCTATCAAAATTCTTAAAGATCTTCTAAATTTTGTTTTCGAAATCTACAATGATCATTATTTTTTTTAATAAATGAAAGGTTTTTAAATATTTAAAAATATTCTCTGTAAAATTAGTTTTTAAATCTTGAAACCTTTCAAACTCTTTTTAAGAAACTTCCAGATTTTATTCCAAACTCTTGAAGAAGCCGCGTTTTGTTTCAAATTTTAAAAACTCTTTTTAAATTTTAAATATATTTGAAATTTATTAAAAGCTTCCAAATATTTTTTTAAATACCTCGAAGTTTTCATAACAATTTGAAAAAGTTCCGCAAAATTAAGAAAATCTTCCAGATTTTTTTGTTGACAATTTTAAAAATCTTTTGGAATGCTTTGAAAATCTTCTCAAATTCTCTTGAAACCTTACAAAATTCTTTAAGAGTTTCTTAATTTTTTCTTATGATTCTTCAAAAATATACAGTTTATTTTAAATTTGTTGAAATCTTTTAAATTACAAATTATTATTTTTTTATCATTTCAAAACATCTAAATATCTCTTAAACTTATTCGAATTTTTTCAAAAAATTTTTTTGGAATTTTAACAAACAAATTTTATTACATTAAAACTTTTGACAATTCTTAAAACGCTAAAAATGTTATTTCGAAATCTTCAAAAATCTACATTTTGTTTAAAAAAAATTTAATATTTAAAACTTTTAAATTATTTTGGAATATGTTTAAAACTTTTGAAATATCTTTTGATATAATTTATAATTGTCCTACCTTATTTTTATATTCTAAAAGAATTAAAAAATACTTAAAATCAAAGATAATAATGACGATGTTGTAAGTTTTTGTCCATAATTAAATTTTGTCATCTCTTTGAAAGTGTCAAAATTTTTACATTTAATTAATTAAAAAATAAATAAAAAAAACACAATTAAAATTTTCTCTCCTATGAATAATTTATGAATAATTTACCAGTTTAATTTTCTCTTTTAAAAATAAATTTTTAGAATAAAAATTCCACATTTGGAATTTGCGATATAACTCTTTCAATTTCTTTACCTAATTATATTTGATTTTAATTTATGTTTTTAAGATATCTAGTTTATTTAGATAAATTTTACAGGGTAGAAGAAGTGCACTAGGTGGCTCATATTTGGCCCTCCATTTAAGAAGACGAGATTTTCTTATTGGAAGATCAGAATCCGTTCCTACAATTGAAAATGCCGCTCTTCAATTGAAGAAAAAATTGGAGGAACTAAAACTCAAGACTATTTTCGTAGCAACCGATGCTGAAAATGAAGGTAAATTAAAATTTAGGAAATTAGGTTTAGAATAATTCAAAATTTACATACCTTTTGAACGTCCAACGCCTAAATTTAATGACGAAATTGTTGGAAATAATTTATTTTTTTAAATTTAAATTTGAAAGGATAAATTTTATACAAATTGCTCTCAAATATATATATTTAAATTTTAAAAAGATATAAATTCATTTATTTTGGTTGATTATATAATTTTTGTTGAAAATTTATATATTTGTTGGAGAATCGTCTTTTTAGTAAAAAATTAATCTTCCTTGAGAATTCATTTTTTAATTGAAAATTCATGTATTCGAGTCAAATATTTATAATTTTAGTTGAAAATTCATCCTTTTTTTTAAATTCAAGTATTGCAGTTGAATATTCAACACTTTAGTTGAAAATTCATTGTTTTAAATTGAAAATAAAAGTACTTGGCTTAAATTTAAACTCTTTTTTTACAAATTAATCCTTTTTGTTCAAAATTGATCTACTCCAGTTAAAGATTAATCATTTGAGTTCAAAATTCATCACTGTGATAGAGTTTTTTTGTGGAAAATGAATCTTTTTGATTGAAAATTCACGTTTTCCAGTCAAATGTTCACCATTTTTGCGAAAAATGCATTCGTTTGATTAAAAATTAATTTTTTCAACTAAAAATTTAAATTTTCTTCTTTAGTTAAAAATTTAACTATTTCGTTTAAAGCTCATGTATTTTATTGAAAAATCCTATTTTTGGTATACAATTAATCTTCTTGTATACAAATTCATCTTTTTTATTGAAAATTTATTTATTTCAGCTAAATATTCATCATTTTAATTGAAAATTATTGAATTTCAGGTCAAGATTAATCGGTTAGTTAAAAAATCATGACTTTGTTAGAAATTTTTTTGTGTGGAAAATTAATTTTTTGAACTGCTGATTTAACTTTTCCACTTTTGATTAAAAAATTATCTCTTTTTCTGTTGAAAAATATTAATTTTAGGTGCAATTTAATCTTCTCCTTTGAAAATTTAATTTTTTGGTTAAAAATTAAATGCAGAGATTCATCATTTCAGTTAAAAATTAATCAGTTTGGTTGAATTTTTTTCTACTGAAAATTTAATTATTCTATTTTTAGTTAAAATTGATCTTTTGAGTTCAAAGTTCAACTATTTAGTTAAAAAATTGGTCTTTTTTAGTAGAAAATTAAATTATTTTATTGAAAATTTATTTAATTTGTTGAAAAATCGTCTTTTGAATAGAAAATTATTCTTCTTGTTTGTAATTTCATCTTTTCAGTTGAAAATTCATGCATTCCAGTTAAATATTGACCAATTTAGTGAAAAATTTATCCGTTTAATTGAAAATTAATTTTTGTAACTAAAAATTTTAATTTAAATTGTTTTTCTGTAATTGAAAATTCAACTATTTCGTTTAAAACACATGTATTTTATTTGTAAAAAACATTATTTTTCGTATAAAACTAATCTTCTTGTTTGAAAATTCATCTTTATGATTAAAAATTTATTTCAGCTAAATATTTATCATTTTGATTGAGAATTAATCTATTGCAGGTAAAGATTCATAATTTTAGTTGAAAGTTTATCACTTTGTTAGACATTTTTTTTATGGAAAATTAATTTTTTATTTGTAAATTTAACCGTTCCATTTTTGGTTAACATCTTAAATCTTTTTTTTAATTTTCTATTTAGGTAAAGTTTAAATTAATTAAAATTAAATTTATTTAGGTGAGATTTATCATTGCAGATGAAAATTTATCAGTTTGGTTCAATATTTTTGTACTAAAAATTTAACTATTCTATTTTTATTTCAAAATTGACCTTTTAGTTTAAACTTCAACTATTTCGTTGAAAAATTGTCCTTTTTAGTTAAAAATTCAATCTTTTAGTTGAAAATTCAATTATTTAGTTGAAAATTTATTTAATTTGTTGAAAAATCGCCTTTTTAGTAGAAAATCATTCTTGTTGTTTGTAATTTCATCGTTTTGGTTGAAAATTAAATTATTCCAGTGACAAATCTTCATTATTTTAGTTGAAAATTGATCACTTTGTTACCAATTTTTGTGTGCGTAAAATTAATTTTTTTAACTATAAATTTAACTGTTACACTTTTGGTTGACAAATTAAATCCTTTTTTTTTTGTAAAAAATTTTATTTTTAGGTAAAATTTAAACTTTTTTTTTATTAATTAAAATTTAATTTATTTAAATGATATTTATCACTGCAGTTGAGAATTCATCAATTTGGTCGAATTTTTTTTTACTAAAAATTTAACTATTCTATTTTTAGTTGGAAATTGACCTTTTAGCTCAAACTTCAACTATTTGGTTGACAAATTTGTTTTTTTTTTTAAATTAAAAATTCAATCATGTCGTTGAAAATTCAATTATTTGTTAAAAATCTATTTAATGAGTTGAAAAATTGAAAATTCATCGCTTTGTTATCAATCTTTTTTGTGACGAAAATTAATTTTTTTAACGATCGATTTAACTGTTCCATTTTTGGTTAACAAAAATAAATTTTATTTAATGTTCCTTTTAGGTAAAATTTAAATTAATTAAAAAAATTAATTAAAATTAAATTTATTTAGGTGAAATTTATCATTGCAGGTACAAATTTATCAGTTTGGTTGAATTTTTTGGTACTGAAAATTTAACCATGCTATTTTTAGTTAAAAATTTATTTTTTAGTTCGAAATTAAAATATTGAGTTTAAAGTTTGTCTTTTTTAGTTCAGAGTTGAATACATTTTTTGAAAATTTATTTAATTTGTTGAAAAATCGTCTTTTTAATAGAAAATTAATCTTGTTTGTAATTTCATCTTTTCGGTTGAAAACACATGTATCACAGTTAAATAATGACCAATTAAGTGAAAAATTCATCCGTTTAATTGAAAATTAATTTTTGTGTTTAAGCATTTTAATTTAAATTGTCTTTTTTTAGTTGAAAATTCAACTATTTCATTTAAAACGCATGTATTTTATTTGGAAAAAAAACATTCTTTTTCGTATTAAACTAATCTTCTTGTTTGAAAATCCATCTTTATGATTGATAATTCATTTATTCCAGATAAATATTCATCTTTTTAATTGAGAATTAATCTATTGCAGGTGAAGATTCATCATTTTAGTTGAAAATTTATCACTTTGTTAGACATTTTTTTTGTATGGAAAATTAATTTTTTTATTTGTAAATTTAACCGTTCCATTTTTGTTTAACATATTAATTTTTTCATTAAATTTCCATTCAGGAAAAATTTTAATTAATTATAAAAATTTAATTAAAATTTAATTTATTCAGGTGAGATTTATCATTGCAGGTACAAATTTATCAGTTTGGTTGAATTTTTTTGTACAAAAAATTTAACTATTCTATTTTTAGTTGAAAATTGACCTTTTAGTTCAAACTTCAACTATTTAGTTGACAAGTTGTCTTTTTTAGTTAAAAATTCAATCAGGTAGTTGAAAATTCAATTATTTTGTTGATAATTTATTTAATTCGATGAAAAATTGTCTTTTTATTAGAAAATTAATCTTCTTGTTTGTAAATTCTTTTTTTTTTTTTTGAAAATTCATGTATTCCAGTTAAATATTCATCATTTCAGCGGAAAATTCATTCGTTTGATTAAAAATTATTTTTTGTAACTAAAAATTCAAATTTAAATTGTCCTTTTTAGTTGAAAATTTAACTATTTTGTTTAAAACTTATATATTTCATTAAAAAATTCTATTTTTTATACAAAATTAATCTTCTTGTTTAAAAAAACATCTTCCTGATTGAAAATTCATTTATTTTAGCTAGATATTCATCATTTTAGTTGAGAATTAATCTATTACATGTGACGATTCATAATTTTATTTGAAAATTCATCGCTTGGTTATACATTTTTTTGTGTGCAAAATTAATTTTTTTAATTGTCAATTTAACTGTTCCATTTTTGGTTAACAAATTAAAGCCTTATTTTGTAAAAAAAATTATTTTTAGGTAAAATTTAAATCAATTAAAAAAAATGTATTTCAATTTGGTCGAATTTTTTTTTACTGAAAATTTAACTATTGTATTTTGAGTTAAAAATTAACCTTTTGGTTCAAACTTTAACTATTTAGTTGACATATTTTCTTTTTTATTTGAAATTTCAATTACTTTGTTGAAAATTTATTTAATTTGTTGAAAAATTGTCTTTTCAGTAGAAAATTAATCTTTTGTTTGTAATTTCATCTTTTCGATTGACAATTTATTTATTCCAGCTAAATATTCATCATATTAGTTGAGAATTAATCTAAGGCAGGTGAAGATTTCTATTTTTAGTTGAAAATTCATCGCTTTATTATACATTTTTTTTGGTTGAATTTTCTTAACTTTCAATTTAACTCTTCCATTTTTTGTTAACAAATTATGTCTTTTTTGTGGTGGAAAAATGTTTTTTTTTTAATTAAATTAATTAAAGAAAATCTAACTAAAAATACAATTAATATTTTATTTATTTAGGTAAGATTTATCATTGCAGTAAAAAATTCATCAGTTTGTTCGAATTTTTTCACTGAAAATTTAACTATGCTCAGGGTGGCCGCTGGGCCGGGAAACCGGAAAATGACAGTGAATTTTTTTTGACCGGGAATTTTACAGATTTGTAGAAGAAAAATCTGTGCACGTTCGATTTCAACAGTTTATAAATAATTAGTTAAATTTTTATGTTTTAAAATTATACTATTATTTAGCTTACAACGCGTATTTCAAAATTTTCTGGACTGTAAAGATTTTACATTTAAAATTTTTATTTCGAAGCTTACATTTTTTATTTAAAAAATTGTTAAATGCGTGTGACTGAAAGTTTATAAACGGTTTTTAACTTGAAAATAATTTCATACCAAAAAGACGAATTTTCAAAAAACATGTTGAATTGTGAATCAAAAAGATTTTTCACTCAAAAAAAAATCCTGAGGAAATTATGATTTAAAGAGAAAAATAATTTTTAATATAAAATAACAAAATTATTTTTCAAGTTTTTGTGTTTCCTTGCTAATAAATTTATGTAAATATGATTTTCCTAGGTTTCTCAAGAAAATTCGCTTCAAAATTTTTTTTAAATATTTGATTAAGCTTGATTGAAAATTAATTTTGTCAACTAAAAATTCTAATTTAAATTGTCTTTCTTAGTAGAAAATTCAACTTTTTCCTTTCAAAGTCACGTATTTTATTAAAATCCTTTTTCTTTTTGTAGAAAATTAATCTTATTCTTTGAAAATTCATCTTTTAGATTGAAAATTCAAGTTTTTCAATTAAATATTCAAAATTTTAATTAAAAATTAATATTTTTGGTTGAAAATAATTTGTTTTTTAACTGAAGATTTAGCTTTTTCATTGGAAAGTGATGTATTTGATTGAAAAATTGTATATTTTGGATCAAAAAGTAATCCTCTGGTTTGAAAATTCATGTATTGCAGTTAAATATTCATTATTTTTATTAAAAATTGATGTTTTTGGTTTAAAATTCATCTATTCTAGTTGAAAATGCATCTTATATTTTTAAAAATACATTCGTTTGATTGAAAATTAATTTTTTTAATGAAAATTCCACTATTCCTTTTTTTATTGAAAATTGATCTTTTCCGTTTAAAGTTTAAACATTTGGTTGAAAATTTGTTCGTTTCTTTATTTGGTTAAAAATTCAACTATTTCGTTGAAAAATTCATCTATTTTATTGGAAATTTTTTTTTGTAGAAAAATAATCTTCTTGTTTGTAATTTCCTTTTTTAGTTGAAAATTCATGTGTACCAGTTAAATTTTCAGAATTTCAGTAGAAAATTAAACTTTTTACTTTCAGTCATGTATTTTATTGAAAAATCCTTTTTTTGTAGAAAATTAATCTTATTCTTTGAAAATTAATCTTTTTGGTTGAAAATAAATTTTTTTAACTGAAGATTTAGCTATTTTATTGAAAAATTGTATTCTTTTGGTGGGAAATAATCTTCATGAAGCCTTTTTTTCTTTCCTCTCTTTTATTTTGTTATTTCAATTTGAATGGAGGAATTGGACCTTGTTTTATTTAAATTTGATGGTCAGATTATTGGTTTTAAAAGAATTAATCTTTTTAATATTTAAGAATTTCGTAGGTAAATTATAAACCAATATTTTAAAACTGATTTTTTAAAATCATTTTTCCAATTTACTTGAATTTCTCATATCGTTTTGAATTTTTTTTTTTTGCTACACGTTTTTCAGAATACGAAGAGCTGAAAAAATACCTGGAGGATTATATTATCACTAAATTTATTCCTTCGGAATATGTGAGAAATAAATTTAAGGACGGAGGAATCGCAATTATCGATCAAATTATCTGTTCTTATGCAAGGTATTTTCTTTAATTATTATATATTATTAATAATTTTATTTTATGCTGTTGATGGAATTTTTTCGAAAGCGTGCTTATTTTTTTTTAATTACAATATAAAATTGAATAATAATGATTCTTCATTCGAAAAAGTAGCACTATATTTGTGTATTGAACTATTGTTCTCAAAAATCTTTTTTTTGTTTTGAAATTAATTTTCTTAACTGATTTTTTTTTAAATTTGTTCGTTTTAGTATAAAATTAATCCTCTGGGTTGAAAATTCATCTTTTTTCTGGACAATTCGACTGTTTGGTTACGATTTTTTCTCTCTCATGGAAAAATCTTTTTTAGTTAAAAATTCAACCCTTTTCTTACAAAATAATTTTTTGGTTGAAGATTCATATATTTAATTGCAAACTACTCTTTTTCTTTGAAAAATGAGCTATTTAGTTGAAAAATCGTTTTTTCTTGGCTGAAACATAATTTTGTTTATAAAAATGTAACTACTTGAGTTGAAAATTTAACCATTTTGTTGGAAATTTTTTTTTTGTTGAAAATAAATTTGTTTGAACTGAATATGTAACTTTGCTAGTTGAGAATTCATCATTTTTGATTTATGAAAAATTGATTTTTTATGATTAATCAGTTTAATTCAAAGTTCTTATTTTTTTTAAACTGAAAATTGATCTTTTTAGTTAAAAATTATAGTAATTCAGTAAAATATTAATCATTTTAGTTAAAAATTCATTTCTTTGGTGAACAAATTTATTTTTTGTTCGTTTTTGAAAACACGTCTTTTTTGGTGGTTGAAAGTTCATTTTTTTGGTTAAAAATCCAACTATTCCCGTCCAAAATTAATCATTTTAGTTTAAAATACATTTTTTTATTAACAATTTTTCTTAACTAAAAATTTAATTCATTTTTTAAAGAAAATTGATCGTTTTAGTTCAAAATTTAACTACTTGGTTTAACATTTGTCTTTTATTTGAAAATTTTACTATTTCATCGAAAAATCGTATATTTTGTTGAAAAATCGTCTTTTTTTGGCAAGAAATTAATCTTATATTTTGTTAACTAAAAATTTATGTTTTTAATTAAAAATTATTCTACCTGGTTAAAAATTGTTTTTTCTTGATACAAAAATAATCTTTTAGTTTTTTTTTGTTAAAAATTCATCTATTCTAGTTAAATATTCATTATTTCTGTTAAAAATGTATTTTTTTCGTCTAAAATTCATCGCATTATTTGAAAATACAATTTTTTGTTTGAAAATTATTTCTTTTCAACTAATTCATTTTTTTAAATGAAAATTTATCGTTTTCGTTCAAAATTTAACAATTTGGTTTTAGATTTGTATTTTTTGTTTAACAATTCTATTATTTTATTATTCTATTATTATTGAAAAATCGTCCTTTTTGATCGAAAATCAATCTTCTTGATTGTAAATTAATTTTTTTTCAAATTTAAATTCACCCGTTTTGTTAAAAATTAATTTTTATAACTGAGAAGTTAAACTTAAATTGTAATTTATCGTTAAAAATTCAAGAAGTTCAGTTAAATATTCGTTATTTTGTTAAAAATTTATGTTTTTGGTTTAAAATTCATTTGTCCTAATTGAAAATACATTTTTTTATTTAAAAAATACATTCGGTTGGTTAAAAGTAAAGTTTTTAAGTGAAAATTCAACTATTGTATTTTTCATTTATCTGATTGAAAACTCGTCTTTTTTCATGTATGCCAGTTAAATTTTTAGAATTTCAGTTTAAAATTAATCTTTTTGTTGTTAAATTCATCTATTCCAGCTAAAAATTTATCATTTTTGTTGATAATGCATGCGTTTGGTTGAAAAAGAATTTTTTTATCCTGAAAAAATTAGCTTTAAATTTTTTTTAGTTGAAAATTCAAGTATTCCAGTTAAATATTCATTATTGTTGTTTTAAAAAATTAAGTTTTTTGGTTTAAAATTATATATCCTAATCGAAAATTTATCATTTTATTTAAAAAATAATTCGTTTGGCTGAAAATTAATTTTTTAACTGAAAATTTAACTATTCCATTTTTTATTGAAAATTGATCTTTTCAGTGCAAAGTTTAAACATTTGGTTAAAAATGTCTTACTTTTTTTGGTTAACAATTCAACTATTTCGTGGAAAAATTTATATATTTTATTGAAAAATCGTCTTTTTTGGTAGAAAATTAATCTTCATATTTGTAATTTATTTTTTGGTTGAAAATTCATGTATTTTAGTTAAATTTTCAGAATTTCAGTTGAAAATTAATCTTTTTGCTTTAAAAATCATCTATTCCAGCTAAAGATTCATCATTTTAGTTGAAAATGCATGCTTTTGTTTAAAATTTAATTTTGAAACTGAAAAAATTAGATTTACATTGTCTTTTTTAGTTAAAAATTCAAGTATTATAGTTAAATATGTATTATTTTTAATTAAAAATTTATTTTTTTGGTTTAAAATTAATCTAACCTAGTTGAAAATGCTTCTTTTTATTTAAAAAATACTTCCGTTTGGTTGAAAATTAATTTTTTAACTGAAAATTCAACTATTCCATTTTTTACTAAAAATTTATCTTCTTAGTTCAGTTGAACTGAGTGGTTTGAAAACTCTTTTATTGAAAAATCAACTACCTTTCAAAATGCATGTATTTGATTGGAAATTCGTTTTTTTTATATATATAAAATTCATAATCTTCTTGTTTAAAAATGCATCTTTCTGTTGAAAAATTAAGTATTCTAGTTAAATTTTCTTTATTTTAGTTAAAAATTCATCTTTTTGATTGAAAATAAAACTTGTTGGTCGAAAGTTAATTCTTTTGTTAAAAATTCATCTTAGTATTTTAAAATTGATCTATTCCAGTTAGAGAATCATCATTTTAGTTGAAAATTCATCATTTTGGTAGACATTTTTTTGTGTGGAAAATTATTTTTTCAACTGAAAATGTAACTATTCCATTTCTTGTTAAATCAAAAAAATCGTACTTATGAATTCAACTCTTTGATTAAAAATTTATTTAAAAAAAATTAAAATTAAGCTATTTTTTTTAGAATTGATGTATTTCGTTGAAAAATTACTTTTTGATAGAAAAATATTTTTGTTGTTGTTGAAAATCAAACTATTCTATTAAAAATTCAACTATCTTGTTAAAACTGCAATATTTTTACTTGAAAAGTAAGAAATTTTAAGGGGATTAAATTTAATTTAATATAGTACCCACGTTAATTTGACCTGAATATGCACTGATTTTTAAGTATAAGAAGATAAAATCTTTTTTTTTATTATTCAAGAAATAAATAATTCTATTTTTAGTATTTTTTAAATTCTTTCATTCCCTGGAAAATAAAAACGAGATTATTTATAATAAACTTGCGAAACTGTATAAATATTATTATTAATAATAGTAATAATAAGAAATCTTTATTAATTTCGTAAAAAGAAAGGAATTTTCGTATTATTTTTTACATTCTATAATACCTAAAAGTGCTTAAAAATTTATTTTTTACAGGTACTTTATTGGAACACATGAGTCAACTTTCACATTTAGAATTCAAGAGGACAGAGAAATAATTGGATTTCCTTCAAACACAACATTTAACCGACTTTGTGGAAAAGAAAAAAAATGTTCCCAAGGTGGAAAATGGGAAATTGTTTGGTAATTTTTAAGAATAAAATATTTTATATGAATTCACAGCGAGCAAAAATTATTATTACATGAAATAAAATAAAACTTTTTGTAGTTATTTGAATATTTTGCAAATAGTTGAATTTATCTCACAGTTAAGATTTTTTCAAAGTTAATTTTACTTTTTCAGTTATGAAATCATTCAGTTTACAATGTGTAATTCTAAAATATTTTCCTTGAAAAATGTTCCAGTTTTATTCAAAGTGGTTAAATATTATAATTTAAATTTATTAAAAATTAAACAATTTTGTTTACTTTATTTTTATTTACTGTATTTAAAACGATCTAAAAATATTTACAATTTGAAAGAAAAATCTGTAACATTTTAATGTAATTTTTGTAATTTGGTGGGGTGTTTTAAAATTTTAGGAAACATTCTGAATAATGTTAAAGATATTTAGAAGTATTGGAAAAATAATTTAAAACTTAGATATTCAAAAAATTTAAAGAATGTTGATTTTTAAAGATGTTGAAATAAAATTTGGAAGCTTTCGAATGATTCTGAAATGTTTTATTATAATAAAAAAATGTTCATAAGATTACTAGGAACATTAAAAATAATTTTTGTTTGTTTGTTCGTTTTTTTTTGTTGAAAAATTTAATTGTAAGCGAGTTCTTAAAAATACTTAAAACCAAAGACCTTAAGAGATATTTAACAATTTTGTGCAGATTAAAAAATAATTTAAAACTTGAAAATATTTGAAAAAATTCAAAACAAAATGTAGATTTTTGAATATTTTTAACCAAAATTAATCAGATTTTAAAGCATTTTGAAATATTTCAAAAGAAAATTAAGATTCCTAGGAAAATTGAAAATGATTTTTTATTCAGAAAAATTAAGTTCATGAGAATATTTAAAACGAATTAAAAATATTTCCAAAAATGTAAAGTAAATCTATAAGATTTTAAAGCCATTTTTTTAATATGATCGGATGTTTAAAATTTTTAGAAAATTTTCAAATTATGTTAAAAGTTTTAAAAAAATGAACAAATCATAAAAATTTTGAAAGTATTTTAAAAAGTGTAGAAAAATTAACATGTTTGAAGATAAAGCTATTAAGATTTCCACGAAAATTGGAAATTACTTTTTATTTTTAAAAATTTCATAAGAATATTAAAAAGGTTTGAAAATATTTTCAAAATAGTAAATAAAAAACCTGAAATATTTTAAAGCAATTTTTTTTATTTTTTAGGTTCTGAAAATTTCAAGAAAATTTCGAATAATATTAATGATAGTCAGGAGTCTTGAAAAAATAGTTTTTAACATACCTGGGAACATTTTCAATGATTTTTTATTTTGAAAATTAATTGCAAGCAAATATTTAAAAATATTTAAAACCAAATTTTGACGAGTAGATAAAAATTGAATAAGTATTAATTTAGAAAAATTTCGAGTAGGATTTCAAAATATTTCCATTATTGTAAAAAAAACTAAGATTTCAAAGCATTTTTTTCAAATTTTGCAGGATGTTTTAAAAAGCTTAGAAAATTGTTGAATAACGTTAAATATGTTGAGAAGTTTAAAAAAATAATTCAAAACTGTACAATATTTTTAAAAATGTTTTTAAAGCTTTTTCATGATTTCGATTTTTTTTTTAAATAAAAAAGTTTCTTGAGATTTCTGGGTAAATTTAAATGATTTTTTTATTTTGAAAATTAATTTTAAGAGAATATTTGAAAAAAATGTGGATAAATCAATAATAAATGAACAATCATTAATTTAGGAAAGTTTAAGTCAGTTTTAGAGATATTTAAAAATTTTGAAAAGATGAAAGCATAATTTAAAACTTAAAAATATTTCAAAGTGTGTAACAAAAATTTCATTTTTGAAGATCTTGAACAAAAAAATGTAGAAGATTTCTGAGCATTTTGAAATCTTTGAAAAAATATTAAGATTGGTAGTAAAATTTTAAAAAAATTATTTAATTAAAAATTAATTCCATAATAATATTGTAAAGATTTAGAAATATTTCTCAAATAGGACCAAAAAAATCGACAAGATTTTAAAGAAACTTTTTCATTTGACAGAAGATTTTTAAGCATTTTAAAATGCTTTAAGACAAAAAATTACTAAGTTTCCTAGGAAATTCGAAAATGCTTTTTTTATTTTAAAAAGTTAGTCCCACAATAATATTTAAAAAGATTCCAAAATATTTGCAAAATTGTAACCAAAAAATCTATAAGAATGTAAAGCAATATTTTTTTTAGTTTGATAGGATGTTTTAAAAAGTTTTGAATAATGTTAAAGATATTTAAAAGTTTTGAAAAAATAATTTAAAAATGGAAAAGATTTTTGAAAAAGTAACGAAAAACGTAAATTTTTTAAAGAATTTTGAAATGTAAAAAAAAAAATTTTTAAAATAACAATTTTTGGAGATTCCTCGGAAAATTTTTAATGATTTTTTTTTAATGAAAATTAATTGTAAAAAAATATTCAAAAGTATAGATTTTAAGGTAATACAAAAATTTTCTAAGATTCCTAGGAAAATTCTTATTTATTTTTTGAAAATTAATCGTACGAGAATGTTTAAAAAGTGGTTAAAAATGTTGATGTATAGAACATTATTAATTAGAAAATGTTCTAGTAAGTTTCAGATATTTAGAAGTTTTGAGAAAAAGAAGAAAAAATAATTGAAAACTTGAAAATATTTTAAAAAATATATCAAAAATTTAGAATTTGAAAAAAACTTTAGATTTTAAACAAAAAATTTAGAAGTTTTTAAAGCAATATTTTTTTAGCTTGATAAGATGTTTTAAAAAGCTGAGAAAAGTTTTGAATAATGGTCAAGATATTCAGAAGTTTCGAAAAAAGAATTTAAAAATGGAAAGGATAATTTTTATGATTTTTTTTTAATATTACAATTACATGTGAAAAAATATTCAAAAATCTAAATTTTTAAAGATGTTGAAATAAAATATTGAAGCGTTTTAAGGATTTTAAGATAATACAAAATTTTCTTAAGATTCTCGGGAAAATTTTAAATAGTTTTCTGTTTTGAAAATGAATCGTTAAAGAATATTTAAAAAATAAATTTTAATGAATAAATAAAACTTGAACATTTATTAATTAAAACATTTTTCCAGAATTTTAAGAGATAAAAAATTGTTGAAAAAATAATAAAATTTTTTTTAAGATTTCAAAAAATGAAAAAATTTAGATTTTTATGTTCAAATCGACTTTTTAAGCGTTTTAATAGTTTTAATATTCATAAGAGAATGTTTAAAAAATGCTTTAAAAATGTTGATGTATAGGCAACATTATTCATTTAGAAAATTTCCCAGTAAGTTTGAGATATTTAGAAGTTTTGAAGAGAAGAAAAAATAATTGAAAACTTGAAAATATTTTTAAAAAAAAATGTACATTTTGGAACATTTTGAACAAAAAATTCAGAAGATTTTAAAGCATTTTGAAAGGTTTCAAAAGAAAAAAAGATTTTTATCAATCTTTTTAGGAAGATTGAAAATGATTTTTTTATTTTGAAAAATTAATTTCATGAGAATATTAAAAAATGTTTCAAAGACAGAAAAATAATTTTAAACCAGAAAAGGTCCAAAAAAATGTAGATTTTTTAAGTTTTTTAAATCAAATTTTGAAGCTTCTTGAGGATTTTGAAAGGTTCCTGATATTAAAAAAATATTCTCAAAAATCCTGGGAATCTATTTAATTATTTTCATTTTGAAAACATCTTTCAAAACAAACTTTCATCCATAAATAACAATTGAAAAATTATTTATTTTTAACGATTTAAAATAAAAATAATGTAACTTTTAATTTTAAAAAGTGTTCAGTTTAGGAAAGAAATTTGTAATCGTTCAATTTTGAATGTTTTTAAATTAAAAGTGCTTAAAATGATATGATTTTGAAAATATACAACTTTGTTGATTCACTCCTTAATTTAGAGAATTGAAAATTATCACGTGGATTTATATAATAGAATCTATCGAAATAATTAGAATTTAGAAGAATAAAAATGAATTTTAAAAAATCCAGAGAATTTAAAGGAATTCAGGGTGAATTCCAAAAAACTCGATATCACTTCAAATCTTTGAAACCCTACTAATTTCTAACTAAAAACAGGGTGGCCGTTTTAATCAAAGAAAAAAATTCCAGTCATTTCCCGGTTTTTTGCGGTTCGCAAAAATTTTTCAAGGTCAATGAAATTTAAAAATCTAACTCTTCTAAAAAAATTTCAATTTAAAGTAATAAAAAATAAACAACAAATTAAAGCATTCAAAGTGGAAATTTTGAATTTTAAACTTTAAAAATTGAATACTCTAAATTAAAGTATCAAGCAATGAACTTTAAATTGAAATTTTTTTAGTTTCATTTAAAATTAAAATTAAATTAATTTAAGTTAAAATCATTTTCGGAACTTAAAAATTTTTTAAATGAATTTAATTTTTCCTACAACTTTTAGAAAATCCTGCAAATTTAGAAAAAAAAAATATAAAAATTTTAATTTATAAATAACAATAGAACACTTATTATTTTTACGAAAAATTAGAGTAATTTTTAGAGATATTTAAAAGTTTTAATTCGGCTATTCATACCGAAATTTTTGTACAAATACCCACAGCGGAATTTAAATAAAATGTAGATTTTTGCAGATTTCAAATAAAGAAAATTTAGAATCTTTTCAAGAATTATGAAAGGCTTAAAAAGAATAAAAACATTTTCTAAAGATTCCCAGGAAAATTGAAAATGATTTTTCATTTTGACAAATTATTGTAATAAAAATTTTTAAAAGATTTTAAGTTATAAAAAAAAGTTAACACTTTTTGTTTAAATTAATAGAAATCATTTCAAGTTTTTAATTAATTTTGAGTCTTATAAAAACTTCTAAACATCTCTTAAAATTACTCTTTTTACAAATAATAAGTATGCAATTATTATTTATACGTTAAAATTTAACAATTTCACTTACAAATGAAACATTTTTTAAATAGAAAAATTAAAATTAGAACGTTAAAAGTTTAAAAACTCTTCGAAATTCTAGAGATTCCAATCTTTCTTTGTAAAACAATTAAGTTTTGAAATTTTTCTATAAATTAAAAAATTTCAAATTAAATGGCTTGGAAATTAAATAATTTATACTTAAAAAATATTTTTAATTTAATAAAAGCCTTTAATTACGACAATATTATTATGGAGTTATCTTTAAGATAAAAATAATTTATAAAGCTTCAACCGCACGTTTATATTTTTAATGACTAAAAAAAGTAGTAAAAATAATATATTAATAAATTGTTCAATTAAACCTTATATGAAAAATAAATTTGCATCTGAAAATTATATTAATTTCAATTCTTATTAAGACTTTCCAATTGAAACAGTAAATATCTGTAAATTCTCAAATTTTAAACGGATTTAGATTCGTTTTTTCATATCAATTATTGTTCAGTTTTTATACTTAAAATGCAGATGCATTACAAAAATTATTTATTTATATTTACATTTGATAAAATAAAACTGTTTTTTATCCAAACTTCAAACGCTTTTGATTTTTAATTGTTCAAGTTCAGGGTAAATTAAAAAAAGTGTGATTAATGACTACCAAAGAATTTAAAAGAATTTAAATGAATTAAAAAAACTTTTTTAAAAGATCGAAAAAATCTATTTATTTCTGTAAAATTTGAGTGAATTTAGAATAATTTAAGGGAAATGAGAATAATTCGATAAAAAACTAAGCTGAAGTTAAAAAGTAATAAGTGAATTGAAAATACTTTAAAATATAGTAAAATTGAATGAATTTAGAAGAATTAAAAAAAAAAGAATTTAAAGTAATTCAGGACGAATTCCAAATAAAATTTCAAAGAATATTTTTAAAACTCGGAGATTTTCGAATTCAAAAATCAGTTAAAAATGTATTTGTACTTTGTTTTAATAACCGAAAATATTTCAAGTTCCTTAAAATCTCTTGAAATCTCTTTACATTGTTTAAGGGTTCAATTATGTAAACAAAAATTTAATTAGAAAAATCCCTTGAATTAAGTAAATTTAGAAGAATTCAAGTGATTTAAAAAAATCAAGAGAAATTAAAAAAAATGCAGGGTGTCGACCAAAAAATAATTTCAAAGCTTTTCAAATATGGAAAACTGGGAAATGACAGTGAATTTATTTTTTGACCGGGAATTTTACAAAATATTTATTCTAAAAATTTTGTCCAAATTTGATTTCAACCGTTTTTTAAATAATTTTTCAAATTGTGATTTTTTAAATTATTATATCATTCAGTTTAGAATGCTTAATTCCAAAATCTTTTACCTTAAAATTTTTCCATTTTAGATTTTTAATTTTTAAAAGCATATATTTTAATTTAAAGAATTTCAAAATAAAGTTTTAAAGGTTAAAAAAAATTATAAGTTTTTAAAATCGAAGATTTTTAAAGAAAAAACAGGGTGGCCGCCAGACCGGGAAACCGGGAATTTTACGAATTTTCAGAAGAAAAATCTGCCCGAGTTCTAAATTTTTTGTTTAAAATCTGCAAAAATCTACATTTTATTTTAAATTCGGCTGTAATTATTTGAAATTATTTCAAGTTCTAAATTTCATTTGACTCTTTTTAAAACTTCTAAATATCTTTTAAAATTACTCTAATATTTTTCCAAATAATAAGTGTTCTATTATTGTTTGTAAATTCAAATAAAATTTTTTTTTTAATTTGCATGATTTTCTAAAAGTTACAGAAAAAAAAATAAAATTATCTTTCTCAAGATTTTGAAATAAAATTTTAAAGCTTTTAAAGGATACCTAGACTATTTAAAATAAAAAAAAATTAAGAACTTTTGAGTTAAAAAAAATATTTTTCAATTTTTAATGTGCCTAGTTTAAAATTACTTTAAAAAATATAATTTTGATATTTTTAAAAGTTCATTGCTTGATTCTTTAATTTAGAGTATTGAAAATGTTAACGTGAATTTATATTTTTGGTACTTAATCTAAATTTGTATTTTATTTAACATTTTTGAATTGAACATTTTTAAACTTAAATTTTACAAGTCTGTAATTCAAGTTTTCCATTTTGAATGCTTTAATTTGTTGTTTATTGCTTTAAATGGAAAAATGTTTAGAATATAGTTAGATTTTTGAAATTTCATTAGCCGTGAAAAATGTTTGCGAACCGGGAAAAAACTGGGAATATTTTTCGTCGATTAAAATTAATTTAATTAATCCATGTTTCATAGAAACTCTGTTTAATCAACTTTATTTTTACATCCCATTATCGCAATTAATATTAAATCTATGACTCGTTTCCTTAAAATTTATATTGCCAAATTATAACTGCTTTAAATCTAAAATGAATGATTATGTCCCAATAATATTCTCAGCCTTTTGTAATTATTCGAGAATTTAATTAATTTTTTAACTCGCTTCTGGCTCCTCATTTTTTCGCTTTCCAATCAGTTCCTGCTCACGACGCAATTCTTGTTCTCGTTTATGTTCTTTCGTGAGTGCTTCCTTTTGTTTTGTTTTTTGCAATCGCTGTGCACGATTCTGCAAATAGAATTTATTACAAGATAAAAAAATAAAAAGATAAAATTTACCCATAAACTTGTGTGTCAATTTATTTAAGATTTGCAATTCTTACTTTTAATTTCGAAGTTCTTTCGTGGATTGAACTCATTTCCGATTTTAAGGAAGCCAACTTTCCTTGATATTTGTTTATAATCGAAAACTGAAAAAATAAAATGGTTTTAGAAATTTGAGCACGCACACTAGTCAACAGATTTTTTTAAACAAACAATCTGAAATAGGATATGAATTAGAGGTCCGTAAAATAAAAAAAGTTATTTATTATATAAAAATGTGAAATGAGTAAGCAAAAATTATTGTTTTCCTTAAAAATGGATTTTAAATTTTTCATTAAAATATTTAAAATCAATAAAAAAAATACAAGACTCAAGTTGAGGACCTCTAAATAATAAATTAATAATTTAGTTTACCATTTCCTTTAAACTCGGCTCTTCTTGTACTTCGTCGATTTTTTTATTTTCATTTTTCATCTCATGAAGCAAACTTTCTTGTTTGGTCCTAATAAGGAAATCAAAATTAAATTTAGAGATTTTTTGTTTGAATTTTGAAAATCTTGAAAATAATGAATCCTTTTTTGGAATAGATTTCGAAATATATCTTTTACGTTAATTCTTTGAGCTCCTTTTCGAGTTGTTCGAGTGGTGGTTGATAAATACTTAAAAGACCCTGGGAAAGTTCCTCCACAGCTTTTTGTAAATCTTCTGAAATTGCCAGCTCCTTATTTTCCCTGAAAAATTTAAAAGGTAAAAACTTTCAATGAACATCAAAAGAAAATTTAATTGAATAAACATAGCTTAAAGCATCTTGAATTTAAAAGAATTCAAAATTTATAATCATTTCTTATTGAAAATATTCAACATTTAAAATTACTCAAAATGTTTATAAATGTTTAATTTAAAACTTTTTTTTATTGGGAAACATGCTACATTTAAAAGATTCGAAAATTAAAAAATATCAATAGTCAAAAGGATCTTGAATTTCAAAGCATTTCAAGTCTATGAACATTTTTTATTCGAAGCAAACAAAACATAAAAGCACTTTAAAATTTTTTTACAAATTTATAGACAAAAATCTTTCACTTTAAGAAATGCTTAATTTCAAATTTTAATTGTTAGGTGTACATTTTATTTTTTAAAATCTTAAAACTGTGAATCTAAATTGATAATACTTTAAAAAATTGAACTGTTCTTTAAGATTTAAAAAGAGAATAATAATTAATTTTACGAGACTAACTTCAAAATAATATATTCGTAATTAAAAGCTTTTATTAAAATTTCACATATTATATTAGTATAATATATTGAAATTTAAATCATTCAATTAAAAAAATTTAATTAAGAGACATAAGAATGCGTTAATATTTAGAAATATCTGACTGTTTATTTAAAATCAAGGAAATTGAAGAAATATATAGAAGTTTTGAAAAAATTCAAATTCAATTTAAAATTTGTAATGATTTAAAATAATTTAAACAATGTGTCTACGTATACCCACAAAATCCGGCTATAAATAATAAAATTTCGGTGTAAATAGCCCACGGCCTAATTTAAAACAAAATATAGATTTTGGCAGATTTAAAACACAAAATTTAAAAGCTTTTTGAGAATTTTGAATGGCTTCAGAAGATTAAAAAACATTTCCTATGGAAATTGAAAATGATTTTTATTTTGAAAAGATAATTTTGAGTGATTGTTCAAAAAGATTTAGAAAGATTTACAAAATTATCAAAAAATGAATGTGCAATATTTTAAAGAACTTTGTTTAATTTGGTAGAATTAAAAAGAATTTTTTTTAAAAATTAGATTCATTTTAAAGGATGTTTAAAAGTCCTGAAATAATTTCAAAAATAATATACATTTGAAAAAAATGTAAACAACATGCAGATGTTTCAAGAATTTCGAATAAGATTTGGAAGCATTTTCACCATTTCAAATATAAATAATTTAATTTTTAATTCAAGAAGTGTTCAGTTTATGAAAAAAATGTAATCGCTCAACTTTTAATGTTTCTGACTTAAAATTGCTTTAAATGCTATAATTTCGAAAATTTCTTAATTCATTGATTGATTTTTCAATTTAGACTTTAGAGCATTGGAAATGTTTTATACGTGTAAATTATTCAGCATTTTAATCAGTTTTAAATACAAAATTATTGAATTAAAAAACTGTTAAACTTCAGTTTTAAAAGCTTGAAATTCAAAAATTCCACAATTAATTTACAGCTTGAAAATTGTACCAAAGACCACAATTCCCAGTAGTTTAAAATAATTTAATTTCAAAGTGTAAAATACTTAAAAACATTCGAAATTTAAAAATAAAATAATAAAATAAAAATAATAAAAGCATCTTGAAACCGCAAGCATTCAAAATTTATGAACGTTTTTTTTTCTCGAAATAATACAAAACTTTCGATATTCAAAAAACTTGAAATTTAAACACACAACATGTTTAAAAATTAAAAACATAGCACCTTTTTAATTGGAAAATATTCTACATTAAAAAATACTATTCACTTTTAAATTTTGAATATAGTTTAAAATAATCTAATTAAAAAACATAAAAAATTTTAAAACAAACTATATTTGAAACATTCGAAATTTAAAAATATTCGTGATTTTAAAAAAGTTCCAAATATACAAATATACTCAAAATGTTAAAAATTTCTATTTAAAATCTTTTTGTATTGGGAAACATTCTATATTCAAAAAGATTCTGAATTTAAAGAATGTCAATAGTTAAAAGCATTTTGAATTTGTAAGTAATCAAAAATTTATAAACGTTTTTTATAAAAAAAAAAATACAAGATATTGAAAATGTTCGGTATCGAAATATTAGAAATTTCAAAATACTCAAAAAATGTAGAAATTTAAAATGAAAAGTTTTTTGAATTGGAAAAAATTCTACATTTGAAAAATGTAATATTCAAAACAGACAAAATGTTGAAAAATTAAAAGCAAAGAAAATTTTAAAACACTTGATATTGGCAAAAATCGAAATTTACAAATATTCGCGATTTGAAACAGTTCGAAATTAAAAATAAATAATTGGACAATTTTTTTCATTTAAAATTTATAAATGAACATTTTTGGTCGAAAGAATACAAAACTTCAAAAAATTGAAAACATTCCAAATTTGAAAATATTTGCGATTTGATAAGGGTAAAATTTAAAAACACTTAAAATGTTTAAAAATTTGTAATTTAAAATCTTTTCTTATTGGAAAACATTTTACGGTTAAAAGTATTCGAAATTGAAAAAATGCCAATATACTTTAAAGCATCTTCCATTGAAAAAAATTCAAATTTTCAAAACTTTTCTGATATATAACATTTAAAATTTTAAAAAATTCAAAATGTTTAAAAGCTCAAAATCAAAAACCTTTTTTTTTATTGAAAAACATTCTACATTTCAAAAGGTCAATAGTTGAAAGCATCTCGAATTTAAAAGCATTGAAAATTTATAAACATTTTTTGTTCGAAAGAATAAAAAACTTTCGATATTGAAAACATTTGAAATTTAAACACACAAAAAATTAAAAACATAGGACATTTTTTATTAGAAATAATTCTAAATTAAAGAATATTTTAAATTGTTCAAATGTAAATATAATTAATAGTACTTCAATTTGAAAGCATAAAAAACTTAAAAACGTTTGATATTCAAAAAATTCAAAAGCATGTGAAAGCATTCAAAATTTATAAACGTTTTTATTAAAAAAGTTCGAAGTATGAAAACACTGAAAACGTTAAAGAATTAAAAATATGAAACATCTTTTTTTTTTAATTCTACGCTTAAAATGGCACTAAAGTTAAAATTTTCCAATAGTTAAAAGTATCTTGATTTTGAAAGCATTCACAATTTATAAAAAAAAAAATTACGAAAGAATACAAAACTTAAAGCCTTTTGATATTGAAAACATTTAAAAATTAAAAAAAAACACCTAAAAATGGTTAAATATTCGAAATTTAAAACCGTTTTTATTGGAAAACATTCTACATTTAAAAATTCCAATGGTTGAAAACTACCTTAATTGGAAAAGATTCACAATTTTTAAACGTTTTTTTTATCCGAAAGAATATATAAAACTTAAAAACATTCGAAATTTAAAAATATTCCCGATTTGAAAAGTTCGATATTTAGAAACATTCGAGATTTAAAAACCCGACAAATTTGAATAAAATTAACACCGTAAATCATAAAAATGATAAATTCTTGGATTTTAATCCTGCCTAAACCCTAAATACTGTATTTTAACTTCCGTTAAATAATTTACTGGATTTTACTAATTTTTAGGTTAGGACTACGAAAATTTATCTGTCAAAACGGTTTTATATTACTTTCAAAATGAAAGCCTCTTACACCTTTCTACGAAAAACTATATTAGAAATGAAATAATATTTTCCGTTTTTTTCTTATTTTTGAAAACAATTTATTAATTTTATCATAACTTTCTTTTGCTTTGATGACTTTAATATCTGTCAAATTTTGAGGTTACCTTCCGGAGGATCGCAGTTGCGGTTGAATTTCACTGGCCACTGTAGATTCTTCAACATCAGTCATCATTTTTTTATTTTTTTTATATATATATATATGTAGAAATTAGCAATTTTTGTCAGACTAATTTAGATAATTTTATATTTTATTCAAAATACACTTCACAAATTTACGGCATTTACGTCTTTATTTACGCCCCATGCATCGCCCCCACTTTCCTGTTTTCTTACGATCCGGAGGGGAATTGTCGGTTAAACTAATCCAACAGATGGCGCCACGAAAAGTAGGTCTGCCTTTTTCATTGAATTGCATTAAGAAAAAGCAAAAATAATTAAAAACTTGATGCTGTTTGCGAATAAACAAACAAACAAAAAAATGAAAAAATAAGTCTAAGTATTACTAATTATTTAAAAAAAGAAAAAGTCATGAAAATATGTAGTTTAATATGAATAAAATTTAATTTTGAGATGCATTTTCAAAGCATTTTCTATTTTTATAAAAAAATTTTTTAATTTTATATTTTTCTGATTTATTTTGCTCATATTATTGATTCTATTATTTGTCAGAGTTAAACATAATTATTTATCGTTGAAATTATTAATGTAGCTAATGAAAAAATTAATAATCTTCAAAACCCCAATGACAAAAATATTTAAAACATATACATGATCAGAAGAATTAATAAAAAATATATTACTTATATCTAATATAAATATAATAATAATTAAACTATATAAGACTACAACTTAAGTTGCAATGTAAAGAATCTTTGTACCTATAAAATCTTAACAATTTCAAGTTTTGAAGGAAATATTTTTTAAAAGTAGTGGTAATTGTAATTAAAGTGTTTGAGGTAAACATTTGTTAAAAAGTCAATGACACGAATGATAAATGAGAAAATGGATATAATATAATTTAGTATAATGTATATATTTATTAAAATTGAACCAACAATCGTATATACATTTATACAGTTCAATAATTTATTCGTTGCTTAATCTTGAAAGCTGTTTTTCTCGCTGCATTCAGCCCCTAATAATTTTATTGAAAAATTTTAATTTAAGGGAGATTTTGAATTAAATAGTTAATTATATTATTGCAAATCTTATTTCTAAAATAAACAGACTATAGGCTATTAAAATCTATAAATAAACGTACTGTTCTCATGACGCACAGTTAGAGGAAATGCACTTTTTTAATTCAAAAATGTCCAGAGCCTTCAATTTTCTTGCGATTTTGAATTTTTCTGTTTTAAATTAAAGATCATTAAATTCTATAGATCTTGACTCTCCGAACTTTTGTCTCGTCTATTTTTTTATTAATAATTTTTCCAATCAAAGTATGAACAAAGTCTTATTATCGATGAAAATTTTTTTGTTGCTAAACGTGCTTCCCATTAATGTAGAAATGACATTTATTAACAAAAATAATTTAAAAGTTTACAATAGCCACTGTGATAAACAATTTTTGTGGCAAAATATTAGAATTTGCGATTTTTCCAATTAGAATTTCCTTCAATGCCAGAACGACTTCAGGTATTCCTTAAAATAATAAATATTTAATAATATTTGAATAAACAATAACAATTTAAATTTTTGTAAAAAAAATAGATAAACAAATTTTAAATGTTGGCCCTTTCGCATAGAAATTTTTTTGGCACTGAAAATGTTTTAAGCTATTGGACGAATGACTGCTAGTCACAAAAATATTAGAAGAGTTAAAAATAACCACTGTTATTAACAATTCTTGTGACAAAATATTTAAACTTAAGGTTTTATCAAATTTAAATTTTCTTTGATGGCCAAGTCGGTGGGTTATTGTCAAAAGATTTTGTACTAAGTGAATCTTAGCATGCAGTGTTACGATTCATTTTCAATCTATTACGATTGAAAACCCGACTTTTTCCGAGTGATACTGCCAACATTGGGATATTTTTTTTGTAAATTGTTTATAAACATGTAAGTTGTTATATTCCACTAAATGTGATCAAAGATACATTTTTTAGGAATATCCGTAGCCATTTTAGTGATTAAAGAAAATAAAATTTTTGATAAAACCTTACGTTTGAATATTTTGCCACGAGAATTATTTATAACAATGGTTATTTTTAACTTCTCAAGTATTTTTGTGACAAGCAGTTATTCGTCCAACAGCTTAAAACATTTGCAGTTTAAAAAAAAATTCTATGTGAAAGGAGCAAAAATTTAAATTTTCGCATCTAATGTGTTTACAACAATTTAAATTGTTATATTTTATCAAATATCATTAAATATTTATTGTTTTAAGAAATACCTGAAGCTTTTAGCAACAATAAATGTTACCAATAATAAGACTATTTTTTAATTTGTTTATCAAATTTGTTTGCAACAAATAAATGGCATAATAAACAAATTATTTGTATTTTATGAGTCCCTAAACATTAATTTAAGACAATATAAAGCTTTCCTGATTAGTTATTAAAGCGTAATAAATTGTTATGTACAAAATTTCAGTTTTTCCATACATTGAGTAGAAAAATTATTAATAAACAAATAGAGAAGACAAAAGTTCGGAGCGTCCAGCTGAACGAAAAAAGTGAATTTAAATATATACACTGAATATATACATTATATTAAATAATGTTAAATCAAAAATATACTTTTTCTTTTTTTAAATAATTAATAATAGTTACTCTTATTTTTTCATATATATATATTTTTTGTTAATTTGCAAACAGCATCAAGTTTTTAATTATTTTTGCTTTTTCTCAATGCAATTCAATGAAAAAGACAGACCTACTTTTTGTGGCGCCATCTGTTGGATTAGTTTAACTGACAATTCCCCTTCGGATCGTAAGAAAACAGAAAAGTTGGGGGGTGGGGGTCAAGTTCGTTAACCAGCCATTTTGGATGAAAATTCAAATAGTGGGCACATTTTGAATATTTTTGAGACCACTTTTTTCGAAATTAAAAAATTCTCTGTACGGTTTTTCATAGTATTCAAAAAGCCGAACAATTTATCTTCATGACTTTTTCCGAAAAATAAAAAATTACCAGAGTTATAGCATTTTCAAAATCCAAAAAAAAATAAATAAAATGAACATTTTAAGCCAAACAACGGATGATACAAAAAAAAACGTTAAGAGAAGAAAAACGTTGCTTTTTTGGAAGCCCTACAAGATCATTATAACAACATTTTTTACTTGGTCGAAAAGTTGAAAATTCCAAATTTGATCGTACCAAAAATAATGAAAAATTCAAAAATTCCATTTTTTTTTGGTCGAACTATGCAAGATACGAAAAAAATTAAAAAGCTCAAATTGCGCGCCCTGGAAATAACTACAAATTTATAATGAAACACTTTTCGACACAAGTTACGAAAAAAAATGAGACAAAACTTGTTCATCCAAAAAAGAGCTATAATTTTTGATAGGGCACGCAGTTTTTGCTTTAGTCTAAAAAAAAAAAACATTCAAAATAAAAATATTAATTAAAAAAAAAAACACGGCACAAGGTACGAACTAAAACTGACAAAAGTTTTTCGCCCAAAAAGATTTATAAATTTATTCTTAATCATTTATCGATAGGTCGAGTAGATTTCCTTTTAATCGTAAAAAGTAAGTTTAAAAATAAAAAAAATTAAATTTTTGTAAAAAACGCAGAAAAGACGAAAGAGAACATAGGATCCTATATAGGTTCCTGTATTAGACCCGATGCAGCTTAGAATACAATTTATAGCAAAATAAGAAGCAAATAATAAAAATAATCATGATAAATACAATTTGCTCTTAAGTGGACAATGGTCGTGGGGGCTAAAGCGTAGGCTTTGGACCCACTCCGTCGGCTTGCGGGTTCGATTCCCGCCTCGCAGTCTGGAAGAGCCTCGGCGGCCCATGCGGTAAACACTAGCCTAGCAAGGGAGAAGAGTTGTTCATCTCCGGAGAGTCGTGGAACTGGTACCTCTAGAGAAAAAGGTATTCTCTAAGTAATTAAGGCTGTTGCTCTTGATGGTTCGGAACCCACCTTAAAATGTAGGTCCCCCTTCCACCACCAAGTAAGTGTGTGGGGGGTGTGTAAAGGAACAAAGAAGAAGGTGCAAGAAATATGTAAACCATTAGAGGACACATTAGAAGCTTCCATTCCATTCCATGCAATTTGCTCTTTATTTTGCAATTTTATAATAAGCAATCCCAGGCAGAGTTACATAAAAATGCGGAGTGCGATTGCCATCAGTCGCATGCCGTAGGTGCCCTCAAACTCTCGAGTGGGTGTTTTGAGTCTTAATTTTAAAAGGTTTATGCAAGAATGTGCGAAAATATAAAGACCTTTCAAAGATTTACCTTTAAAATAGTTTGTTCTTTTAAAATCATGAAATTAATGCTTCATAAAATAAATTTTGTTAAATTTATTTTACAATTATTTACTATTAATTCACAATTACAATCTTTTTACAATTAAAATAAAGTTGTAAAAGCTAAAATTTGAAATTTTGAGATAAGTATTTTAAAACCTTAAAGATTTTGTAGAAGTTTCAGACACAAGAAAATAAGTATTATCAGTTTGTTTTTAAATTTATATAATTATTATAAGACTCTTAAGAAAATTACAAAAAACAGATTTTCAAATATAGCAGCTTTTCAAAAAGGATTCTAAGAGATTTTAAAGCATTTTTTTTATAGGATTTTAAAAAATATTAGATAAATTTTCAGTCTTTTTACAAAATGTTTAGGCATTTTTAAGAACTTTGGAAGAAATCAAGAAATATTTGATACATTTTCGGAAGTTTTTGAATATTTCTTATCTATTCAAAATGTTTTCAATTCTTCAAAATATTGTTAACTGTCTCGAATTTCCATCAAGAAGCGTGCTTGAAGCGTGCGACACATTCCGCGATTAATTGATGGGTAGAAGTCCGCTAGAGACGGCGGTCGAAGACGGATGCGCTTCTGTATAGTCTCACTTAATAGTGCAGTGCACTGATCCGTATTAAAGATATTACAAGTGTAATTTTAAAAGTTTAATTGGCTCCCATCGCGTTGCGCACAAAGATACAATTATCCCCAGGTGTGGTTTAATATACCAGGCCTGGGGCCTGCGGTAAGTATCTTATGGTCACTGACCGGTGTCTGCCATTTTTAAAGTGCGAGCCACGTGCTCGATCTTTCGCGTAGCGCTTGCCCCGTTTTGTCCCTTTAACTGACATCCTTTTTTTTAACATTGCTTAGGCATGGCCTCTAGCAATGAGAATCAGAGAGAAAAGGGGGGAGGGCCTGTAGAGTTAAAAAATCTCCTGTTCGAAAATCTTACCGAAGATGTTAAAAAAGGCGCGAACTCTCTAATGTTTCTTAAGAACAAGAAGCAAAATGATTTTCACACCGTGGACTCTAAGGAGCTTAAAAGACAGAAGAAGAAAAAACAGCGAATCGGTAATAACGACGCAATTTCAAACGCTAATTCCGAAGAATCCGAAAATTCCGTCGAGTCCGATAATCTAGCGGCCAATCTCTCATTCCGAGACTTGGACGATGACGTAGAATTTATGAATCTATTAAATGACAGGTTACAAACCAAAATTATCCCAGACACGCAGGTTTTTCTCTCTCCCTCGGGGAAATCGTTAGTGGAACCAAGCCAGCCTGATAATGCCCAACATTCTCATTCTCTTCGCTACTGTGATTTCGAAAAGGGGGAATGCCCTATTACAGTCCAACGTAACCCTAACTCTGAGCAGGCTAAATAGATCTTGCTGTAGACACGTGCGATTGTCTGCTTCAGAAGCACTTTTTAGGCCTAATCAAAGATGTCCGTAGCAGCGGTTTCGGCAAATTGAGAGTCATGGCAAAAATGCTGCAAGCAGAAAATGTCCTCTTGGAAGAAATCCCCAAGAAAATAGAAGGGCTTATTGTGTTAAGGGTGTAATCCGTGGCGTATCTCATAAAATTTCGGAATCAGAAATAATTAAGAATCTTGAGGTGCCTGGCCCTCTGAGAAGCAAGGCCAAGGTCATTGGAGCGCTTCGGCTGAACCGAAATATCATAGATCCTGCCACACAGGAAACTAAAATAACCCCTTCCAAATCGATTTTGATTACTTTCGAGAGCACGGCCCTCCCAAAAAGGAACTTAATTTACATGGTCTCCTTTCCGGTTAACCTTTATAACCTGGAACCTAAAATGTGTGCAAATGCCTTAGATTTGGACACATTAGTATACACTGTCAATCTAGTGCGCGATGCAGGCATTGCGGATCTGCGGAGGTTCACACAGAAATGAAGCCATGTCCTAACGCGAATGACACCTCAAAATGCGCGAGCTTTGGTGGGGATCACTCACCATCTTACAAAAAACGCCCAGAGTTTATATTTCAGAGAGAGTTACGAGTTTTTGCTACCAAGTACAAACTACCGTTTAAAGAAGCCAAGTCAATCCTCAGATCCGGTAAGGGAGCTGAATATGCTTCCTCAACCCCTGCACAAGCTAACTCTGCTCCAGCATTTAGCTTCTCAATGTTCTAAGAACTTAATGACGCCCCCACCCCCTCCTTTCCAGGTTCCCGTTTACAGCCTCAACAACCATATTAGTTACAAACTCTGGCCACCCCTAAGATTCCACAGATACCGAAACCCCCTTCACAACCTAGATGGAAACTTGCAGAAGTTCATCCAAAACCCATGCAGACCTCCTCGGCTGAGCAGTCCCATCAATCATCGCGAAGAGGATGCAACGCCAACTCATCGTACTTGCATCTCCACAACCATGGTAGAATCCCCAGCCCTTTTCCAAATAGTTTTGCTCTCCATAAACAAAATTATACAGGTCCTATGAGCTCTTCATCCCGCACTTCACTCTTTACCACCCTATACCCTTCTCCATGCCCTGTTTCTGAAACATTTTTAAAATCAACTTCAAATTTTAAAATCAAAGACTTCAATATCATCAGAGCAGACAGGCAATGTAATACCGGGGATGGCCTGGCCATTGCCATAAGAAGGGGATTTACATTCTCTAAAGTCACTTCCATCATTATCATTGAAAATAGTTTGGAGACTCTAGCAATTTCAATTATCACTTCCCTAAGCGAACTTTTCATTGTTTCCCCATACAGAGTGCACACCTCTGATAATTTTATATCATCCGAGACGTAAACTAAATTATTAAATTCAATTCAAAATCTTAACTTTAGCTGATTGTTTATTGCTGGAGACTTTAACTGCCACAACTCATTATGAGGAAGTTCGCATACCTGCAGAAATGGCTTAGAACTATGCTCTGCCCTTGATATTACGAATCTTATTCCCCTTAACACAGGTGAACCCACCCATCGCACTAGACCAGACAGCCCCCCTTCAATAATTGATCTTACTTTTGTGTCTCAGAACCTCTTTAACATCACCTTTTGGGGAGTTTGGAATGACTCAGGGAAGTGATCACTTTCCACTTGTATCCAGTCTTGGTACCTCTACCCCAATAGCTTTGTACGTTTCTCACAAATACAATCTTAAGCGAGTTGACTGGATCTCTTTTTCTAATAATCTTTCGAAATCCATTCAGGGCAAAACCGAAACTTTAAATTCTCCAGACATTGATTGTTTCTCCAAGTACAAGGCTTAATTAGCAACGGCGGCCTACAGTAGGCATAGAAATGAAGTCAACTACATTAATATAAATAGAATAGAAGCTAAGACTAGACGCACATTAAACGGGACTCGTAGAAACACCTTTATGAAATTCTGTGAGAACCTAGATAGGACAACACCGTTTTCAAGAGTTTGGCGAGTCGTTAAGTGTTTTAAGAACAAATACACTCAACCGTCGGATGCATCTTGTTTAGGGGATAGAGAGACGATTCAAAAACTCCATTCACTGGCTCAAGAAATTCTTCCACCAACGGTCTTCTTCAACTCCTTGCCTAAAAACTTTGAGAAGAACGAGTTCATAGAGGTCCCATTCACGGAAGCTGAACTTTCTATTGCCTTAAGGCGGTCACCATGTGTGTCCAGTCGAAACAATCGATTTTTTTTGTTGCCTAAATTTATTTCTGCTCATGTGTAGAATATGTTGGCGAAGTGATATTCCAATATTCGAAGTCATTGGAAAGTTACAGCTGTTACAACGACTAGGTTTACTTCATAGTTTACGTCGTTCTTGAACTTTCAAACACGCTTTTCTCGAAACCACGTTTTTCGAATTGGCCGACATGATATCTCAAAAACGGTTTGACCGATTACTTTAAAATTTGTAGGGTAGATTCAACACATGTGTACGCATGGCCTGAACTACGATAATTAAAAAATTCCAAACTGTTTTTTTTTTGTCGCGAGGAAATAATCGAAAAAGTCATGAAATTTGAAGAAAAAAAGTTCAAAACCGTGGCAATGACTCAATTTTCAATATTTTTAAAATATCCTAGTTTAAGCGATGGCCACAGCTTCACAGATTAAAATGTCGTTTGGTTTTTTGATTTTAAATAACCCGTTCGCCCGGAATCATGCCGGCCATGGATACATTTTTTTTATATGGGCGTCTTCAGAGTTGCACCATATACATTATAATAAAGATTTAGGCTTCAAACTTGCACAATTTACTGTTCAAATGTGAATAAATATATAGTAAAAAGTTCAAAGTTGTATATTGTCATCGTTCATGAAAAAAAATTCCCAAAAAACATTTAAAAAACGGGCTGTCACAAGGGACCCCCTTAACTTCAGTAAAAAGTAAATCCTCTCCTGGCTTAGACAACGTTGACAATAATATTGACAATAATATTTTACTCTAATTTCCTGAAGAGGTGAAAACAACTCTTCTTGCAATTTATAATAAAATTTACATATCTGGCTCCTTTCCAGACTCTTGGCATAACTTTTTGATTTTTTGTCCTTAAATCATCACCAGGGAAATTCCATCCAATTGCTTTAGCTTCATGTTTGCTTAAATTGATGGAAAGGCTCATCTACAACAGACTCTCGTGGTACGTGGAGCATAATCATATAATTTCCCCTACACAATTTGGTTTTAGAAAGAAAAGATTCTGCGCTGATAACCTCGCTATTTTATCATCCCAGATTTTCTGGGGTTTTGCAAATGGTGAAGTTGTGGCTGGCCTGTTTCTATATCTGAAAGGTGCATTCCCCAGTGTTATTCCCCAAATTCTAACTGAAGATCTCAAAGAGATTGATGTTCCCCGATAAATGGCTAGACTTATCTACAATGCTACCTCTTGAAATAACGTCTATTACAAAATTAACGCGGATCTAGTGGTCCCTGGACGCATCACAGTGGGACTCGCTCAGGGTTGTATTCTAAATCCAATTAACTATTCAATCTATTCCAGAAAAATACACCGTCTAATCCCGGGAAATTGCATTATCATAGGGTTCGCTGATGATATCGCTATTTTTTGTCTTTCTACTGACCCAGCCAACCGAACATTAAGACTAGCCATTGGCTACAGAGGCAGCACTCCCATTAATTTTATGTTAGCAGAATGCCGTGAGCCACCTTTTAAGAAACGGTTCTCATTCTTGGCTAAAAAATATATTATTAAAACCTTTGCAGACCCGAACCACCCGCTTCCAGATATGCTACTCTCTCTTTCGGATGAGGTCATTAGAAAGACGAAAGTTCATATCATCAACCAATTCGTCCTTCTGAATGCGTTTGAAAATGTAAAAAATCTAAAACATTAGATTCGTAGATCGGAAATGCATCCTCTGTATGAATTTCCCTATGAATATATGCTCTTCGCCCGTAACATCAATATAGGAATAGGCCGACTTGTCCAGAATAGCCCCTCTCCCACAAATCTTTTTAAAGACCTAGTAAATAGCCAGTTCCAGGACTATTTACACTATTACACAGATAGTTCAAAATCGATTACTCAGTCCACAGCAGGTCTTGCCTTAGTGTGCCCGGAAGCACAAGTCACGCATATGTGAAAATGATCTAACTTTGCTTGTATTTTTTCAATTAAAGCCATATAAATATTATATACTCTTGATTACAACATCAGTCAACGATTTGATAAATCAGTTATATTCACAGATTCCTTAAGTGTCCTAGAAAGTGTAGGTACCAATACTCCTGGATCTATAAATTTCTACCTGATATTTATAATTAGAAATCGCCTGAGAGTCTTGAATGAACTTAAATGCGTGGTAACTTTAGCTTGGATCCTTGTTCATAAAGGTATCCCAGGTAATGAAGTGGCAGACGTAGCAGCTAAATCAGCAGCCAAGGATGCCACTCTCTGTAATATACCCCTCCCTTTTTCCGACTTCTTCTCCTCCGCTCGGAAATCTCTAGATGAACTTTGTAACAGCTACTATTTAGAAATAGGTAAAAACAAAGGTTTCTTATACTCCCAGCGTTTTTATAAATATAGAAAAAAGCCTTGGTTCTCCTCATTTAACGCCCCAAGAGAATGGATAGTCTCGCTATGTCGCATGATGAGTACACATTATTCCCTAAATGCTAACCTTGCCCGAAAAAATATTATAACTATTGGAGCTTGTCTCTGCAACCCTGAAACAAATGAAGACTTAGATCATATTCTTTGGGTCTATTCCAGATTTAATACACATAGAACAGACCTATTAAGAGCTCTTTCAAAACTTCTCAAGTGCTCTCCTCCATTTTACTCATTACAAATCTTAGTAAACCCTTCATTTAAAATTGCGTCACATATATTTAAATTAAAAAAAGCAAATTAAAAAATCTAAATTACAACCTAAGCTCGCTAGGTTGCCCCGTGTGGAGAAATTCGTTGAAAAACTGATCCCCTAGCGCGAAGTAATCTGCCGAGTATACATTCGAATTCTGCCACCTAGCTACGTAATAGTCGGAAAACCGAGCTGGCTGCACTATCTCTCCTGAGATAGCGCAGCTTTGCTTTGCCCGACGTTGTTTGCTTCAGATTCAGGAGACTTCACTCCCCTTCAACTTGGTCATGGCCGGATATACAAAGCTTTTATAAAGCAGGTATAGGGTCAACGAAGATCACGAAGAAGAAGAAAATCTGGTAAGTGCGTGCGTGCAAAATGAGGCTTATTCAGTCATCACTCTTGTTATTTCGTCGTAGTCCTTACTGAATACATATAAACACTATGTCACTGATATTTTATATTGATTTATATTTTATATTATATTATATTCAGTTGAATGAAATTAATATTTTATTTAAAATAAATTATGTGTTTATCTTATTCCAAATGATATTAGTACCTGCGCATTGTACATGCGCAAATGTCAAACTTCACGGTTCACCGCACATCGATGCCGACCTTCCCGTCAGGCAGGTTATGTGACTATTAAATAGTGGTGTACGAGTCATGCATACAATAAGAAACATTTTGTATAATTATGGGTGTTTTTATAAAAAAAGACGAAATTTTTTAGCGAAAAGGAATACCTTCGAAATTGTGTGGTTATGTTCATTTCAGCAGTTCACGAATTTGCCAAATTCATACTAGGTACAATAAGTACCTAGTATGTATGTACCCCATGTTCTTCATGCTTGTATTCAGTTCAATCAACATCATTTGCAAGTCTTCGATTGGAACAACCTTGTCATCCATGAAAGCTGACCCACGTACCCTTACGGTCTAGAGGCCCACGTACCCTTACGGTCTAGAGATCCAAAATCATCTTCGTCAAAGAGTCTCATTATTATACACTTCTTCAGGCTTATAGTTAATAGCCATGCAGACATAATGCATCTCTATCTAACACATTGTATGATATCGAACCAGTCACTTAATTGCCTATTTACCCTTATACTCTCTTTGTTACCCGCATAAATTGTTTTTATTAGAATTAGAAAGCTTTACATTGACGACCTTTAACTTTATACCTAGTCTGAGATTTTTTTACCAATACTAAGTGATCAAATGAAAGTGTTAAATTTGAGTTTGCACATGCGCAGCATTTACCCTTTCGCCGCTATTTTGAAAAACGTATTACTTTCTATTTTATGGATTTCTCGAGTTCTATTCGTCCTGCGAAGACGCATTCGTCCTACGAAGATGAAACCGGGCTATTTCGATTCGTTAGCGGTTTTCCTAATTATAATTTTTGGGTATTATGGTCCGTTTGATACATATGAAAAAAGTTATAGGTACGGTGAGTTGAAAAAAATTGTTTCGTGATTGAATTTTCACTTTTTTGCGTTAAACTTTTTTTGGTGCATCTAAGACAAAAAACCTTCCGTACAGCGTCGAAAAAGAACGTTTTACGAGTATTTAAAAAAAAATCATACTGATAGCTCAATTAGGCGCCCGCCAATCCACGCCTAAAGTTAAGCGTGCAATTGTGAAATAATTTGTTCAATCCCGTGGCGCTCGCTAGTGTCGAGGTGCGCTTGGTGTCTCTCCCTCTCTCTCTTTCTATACTGATGACGTACTTTAACTGCACAATTCCATTAATTACTCGCAATCTTTCAATATATTTAACCATAAATTAATCGTTTTGATTGATATATCTTAAAATTTTACGATCATTTGCTTTGTCATTCTTGAGAGTCGGTTATAACTTCATCAAAACCAGTGTTGTTAGTTTGATAGAGTTATCATCGCAAGGTAAGTAATTTGACACGATTTTAACGCCGCCTATTTCAGCTGCGATAGACGAAGTTAACAGTAGCGAAAATGAGTATTTGTTTTACTTGCTCTGAAAACTCAAACATCATGAGGAAATGCTCAGAGTGGTGGATAAGATCACGCTGCATAAAGCAAGTGTCACGCGATTGGTTGAACGACTTCACAATTGCACGCTTGACTTTAGGCCTGGATTGGCGGGCGCTTAATTAAGCTAACAGGCTGATTTTTTTTTCAAAATAAACAGAAAACATTCTTCTTCGAGTTTTTCTTCTTGAACTCAGGGTTTTCGTCTTAGATGCACCCGAAAAATGTTTTACACAAAAAAGCGAAAATTGAAGCACGAAATTTTTTTTTCCAACTTGCAGCGCCTATATTTTTTTTCCTATGAATTAAACGGACCATAATACCTTATAATTATAATTAGGAAAACCGCTAAAAAATCGAAATAGCCTGGTTTAGTCTTCGTAGGACTAATAGAACTCGAGCAATTCATAAAAATAGAAATATATTTTTCAATATGGCGGCGAAAGTCTGAATGATGCTCATGCGCAAACTCAGATTCAACACTTTCATTTTACCGCTAATTAATGATAAAAAAAATTTCAGACTATGTATAAACTTGGAGGTCAAAATCTAATTGTACTGGACTATTTGTCCTTACTCTGAAACTACTTCCCATATCTTTTCTTGTGTTATTTTCATTACCCTACAAATAATTATTTATGGATATATTTTACTTAAGTATGTTTACGTACGCGGAGTGTTCAAAAACTAAGGTGACTTTATGGTTTTCTCATAAAATATTCATTTATTCCTCAATATTTATGTTGTCCCCTTCAAAGTAATCCCCCTCAGATATAATACACTTGTGCCAACGCTTTTTTCAATCATCGAAGCAC
>NC_046657.1:80060465-80062088 GCF_010883055.1 Belonocnema kinseyi | reverse complement strand
AATGAGCAGGTGCATTATCGTGATGCAAAAGCCACGAATTGTTTTTCCAAAGTTACGGACGTTTTTTGCGTATCGCCTCTCGCAAACGGCGCATAACTTGAAAGTAATACTCCTTATTGATCGTACGACCTTGTGGTAAGAATTCCTGATGCACTACGCCACGGTAATCAAAGAAGACAGTGAGCAAAACCATCACATTTAACCGAACTTGACGTTCGTCTTCGACATCCTCTCGGCCTTCTTCGAACAGCTTGTACCACTTCTACACATTTTTCTTACTCAGAGTAGACTCACCGAATGCAACTGTCAACATTTCAAAAATTTTAGAGCACTGGATTCCATTTTTCACACAAAATTTAATGCAAACTCTTTGCTCCATTTTTTTCGAAAGAAGAAAATAGTCAAAACTGTGAAGATATGATCGTGACGAGTGTACCAATACAACAAAACAAAAAATTTAAAACTTGAATGTACGTAGCCCGCGAAAATTGAAAAGTCACCTTACTTTTTGAACACACCTCGTATAAGGGTGCGATAATCGCTTCTTTCGCGTTATCTGGGACTTCTCCCATCTCGATATTTTTTAACGTATCAAGTTCTATATCTTAGGTTGTGGTGTGTTATAGCTTCATCTCTCAATAATCCCTGAAAAAATCTAGATAAAATGTCATAAAATTTAAAACCTTCTCGTTCAACTGAGATTATAATAAACATTATGATGACAAAAAAAAATTATGCAGAAAGACAACCTTGATGCGTATAAAGCCGTTATCCCACATTTATGTAATATGAGGAGATATTTATACTCTAATAAGGGAATGAAACACATACATTACTTAGAGTTGTTAAGCAAATTATTCACCAAAGTTTCAATCAGTTATTTCATTGCTTCGAGAAAATGAGGGTTATCCGTACTTTCGTTTTCACTTTAGCAGTCAGCCTTAATTGTATTGGTGAATATCATAATATATTTATAATTTGGTTATATTGTATGTTAAATACACACAAATAAATATACGGCCGTTTCTGAGGCATGTAGAGCTAACATGGAGTCTCTCTAGGTTAGAGTCACCATAAATCTGGTTGTAATAACCAGATTGTATAGTTAATTTAACCATAATTCTGGCAAATTTAATCAGAATTCTGTTTACTTTAACCAGAAAAATAGTACGGGAATATTACATTTTTATAAACAAATAAAAATTTGTTAGGTATTAAAAGAAATGTATCAAAATTATGTAATTATTCAACAAAAATTAGCATACGATACCAATATGAAAAAAGTGGACTTCTCTGGCTCAAATTTTCATAAATTTTGAAAATAAATAATTATTTAAATAATTACATAATGTTTTTAGAAAAATTCACTATTCAAATGAAATGAGAAATTATTACATTTCGATGATAAAATACGATTAATTTTGACATTTCTAGGGAATAAATAATAAAATTTTTTTTAAATAATTGAAAATTGTTTAAAAAGTCATGTTAAATATTGAAATTGCCCATTGGTAATTATATGTATGAAAAAGACGATGGAAATTGCTAAAAAGTAACAATACTACGTAAAAATGTAGTTTTTTCATTTTTGGGTCATAATTGGTGCGCTGGGGGGAGGGTGGG
>NC_046657.1:80055419-80060365 GCF_010883055.1 Belonocnema kinseyi | reverse complement strand
CGAAATGATAACTATGGCCTAACTCTGTTTGCCGACCATTGGCTACCATGGTTGGCCCAACCATGACTGCCAGAAGTCGGCCCAACGGCGAAATTATAACTTTGGCCCGCCCATGTTAGCCGACTATTGGTACAATATCCATTACCAAAGCTGGGCCAACTATGGCAATTACACGGACAAAAAATATCCATTAAGTTTTATAGAACTAATCTTATAGTAAAGAATGGATGAGTAGTTTAATAAATATAATACAATCACTACACAAATACGCTATGAAAATTTTTATTTGCCTTGGGGTTCGAACCCTATAAGTTTCGTATTCCCAATTCCTAACGCCTAAAGCCTCTCGGCTAACCTAGCTGGAAGTATTACAAAAAAATCTGAAATATAGCCGAAAGTTGTCCACGGCCGTCTGCAAATTTCTTTGAAGCATTTTATAAAAAAAGACTGCTACGCTCATAATAATATATGTAATAAGATTTCAGATTTTAGAAATATCACAAATTATTATTGAATATTTTATTTAAATTCTACCAAAATTCCTAAAAAAATTCTTCAGAATTAGTTAAAATCTCTTAAATTCATTAAAAATATCACAAACTCTTTTAAATATTTTGAAATCTTTTAAATTCGTTTATAAATTTTAAAATGTTCAAAATCAAATAACTCCGGTTAAATCCCTTGAAATACCTGAAAGTCTGTTTAAATACTTTAAAATATTTTTTAATTACATGAAAATCCTTAAACTCTTTTCATTTTTTTAAAATCATTTAAAATACTTACTAAGAATTTAAATGCCTTTACTCAATTTTTAAACCATATTAATTCCATTGAAATGGCACAAAATTCCTCAAAATCACTAAAAATCTCTTGGACATATAAAAAGTATTTTAAAGTCTCTAAAATCTCTTGAAAATTCTTTTGCTTTGTTTAATTCTTCTCAAATATTTTAAATATTTTGAAAGAGTAAGAAAAACGTCAAAAAATGAAAAATATATATAACATAAAAATATATATATATCGAGAGAGAGAGACTAATACGCCATCTCGTAGTCAACGTAGGAAGGACCTTTCTTTTCCTGGCATGAATTTACTTACGGACTCCCTCCACACGATTCTTCCGACTACGACCAACCCCCACGCGGCACCGTGGGCTTGAAAAGGCGCGCTCCGCTACGGTACAGCAGGACGTGTGTCGAATGAAATTCGATAGTCTTTCGAATTATGCTCACGCGAACTCGATTTGAATTTCAACCCGCAGGCCTTTTCGTTGTTAGACCAGTTATTGTCATCATATTCGTAAATTATTTTCTTCAAACCAGCCTCATGTATATGGTGGCATGGAACAGATTTTTGAATACAGTCCTCTGACATCAGACTAATTTTTAGCCAAAAATGTGCTTAAAATTAACTAAATGTGAATAATGTGCATTATTAATATGACTAATGTTCTTTTTAATTCAAAATAATTATCATAATTCAAAATTATTTCACAAAATTTTGATTGAATAATCAAAAAGATACTTTCTGCAAAGAAACGTTGAGTTCAATCACAGATATAAGGCATAAGCGTACTGAACAAAAAATTTTCTATTTCTTTTTGCAGAGTGCAGTTTACCGGCCGACGGGAATCCTAACAGGGAACGTAATCCTGGTTCTTCTTCTTCTGCTGGCAGACAACCTACTCCTGACCCGACTTCTCCTGTGGTGCCTATTATTCATGATAGAAACAGGTCATCCCCTGGCAGGCCTCCTTTTCTTAAAGTACTTGGATATTCACTTGGACAACTTGGATATGTTCGGCTTATTCCCCGCACAAACCAGAACATTCAGTTCGAATTTTGAAGATGCGTTTTTCCTTTCGGCGTACCAATTATATTGCGGGTGGGAAAGAAGAGCTATATTCCCATGCCAACTCAAGAATATATTGTATTATCAACATCCAATTGGGACATCTGGGGTATATTAGAGCATAGCGGTGTCCTTCGTGGAATATATAGGGCACAAAGACATAATCCGAGAGTAAAATTAAATATAATAAGCGGCACAGTCGACAATATGACATCAGTTGAAATGAGGGATTGTCCAGTAGGCATAAATCACCCAATCTTCCCACATACTTTTATTAAAAATTTTGCAACTTACAACTCACTACAAAATCGTAATCCTGGTCCTTCTTCTTCTGTTGGCAGACAACTTTCACCTGACTGGACTTATCCTGAGGAGTCTCCTATTCGTGCCAGGTCTACGTCTCCTCCTGGCAGGCCTCCTTCTCATAAAGTACTAGGACATGTACTTGAAAAACTTGGTTATGTTCGGCTTATTCCCCAGATGAATCGCAATAAACAATTCGAGTTTCGAAGATACGTGTTTCCGGTCGAAAAACGAATTCAAGTGCAAGAAGTAAATGGTAGATATGTGCCCGTGTCAACCCGAGAGCATATTGTATTATCAACAACCAATGGTGAAGTTTTTGCAATATTAGAGTATAGCGGCATTCTTCGCGGAATATATAGGGCCGATAGAAATCATTCGCGTGTAAAAATAAATATGACAAACAGTGCAGTTGAGAATGTCACAACAGATGAAACGTGGGAATGTCAAGTAGGCAAGAAAAATCCAATATTCCCAGATCGTTTTATTGAAGTTGTTGCAAATTACGATTCACTGTAAACTGTGTATCATTAATTCAATATAAAAATTGTAAACTAAGATGTAATAAACTTTGTACCCCACATTCGGATCAAAATTAAATAAACAGATTAACAATTGAACGTATAATGGTACTCAAGGTTAATCTCTTTCTATCTTTTGCCCAAAGTCCTCGCAATTTTAATGCAATTTTAAAACTAAAAAAATTTAATACATCAGGGAAAAAATAGATAGCTGCTCTTTAACTTTCGGGGATATTAATTTCTTAGTGCAGTCGCGTGGCTTCACTATCCATGCGCAACGACAGATACAGTAAGGCGAAATCAAATCACATAGATCAAAATAACTTTGAGATCGCAATTCGTAATTGATTTCGGACTCTGTTTTTACTTTTTAATTTTTTCTTCAATTAAGAATTGATAAGTGCAAGCGATTTTTGAATTTTTATTGTTTAAAATTTTATATTAGTGCAAACAGCAAACAAATTCTCTTGGATTCAATGTGTAGGGGTGTTTGAAGCAAAGAAGGATTGATTAGCTATAATATTATTTATAAAATAATTATAATGTTAAATATAATAGAGGACCTGGGGCAAAATTCCCCAAGTGTAGCCGCCTAAAATTTTGTTGTCCGAGATCTTGTTGAAACTCCACTAAATTATAGTGTCAGTGGACCTCTTTCGTTTCTGTAAAGGCGGCGGCTCTAGTATAACGACTTGCCAAGATACAGGGGCCGAAGTTTTTGACGTTTCAACCCACCTGCTTATGTTCAGTAAATCATAACTTCTGCTAAAGTTGTCCGATATAATTTTTGTACAAGGGTCTTTGAAAGGGGCTTTCATGATCTTTGCAATACAAATAAATGTTTCATTATAAAAAATTATTTGACCTTGATTTTTCTATTTTAAATCTTTTTTTTACTTTTTCACCAAGTTCGATTCTTTTTATTTATTTATTTTTTAATCATTTCAAAAGAAAGCTTGATTTTTCCCTTTAAAATCCCCCAAGATAGAAAGTGGGATGGCAGGAATTAGTGGCTGTAAAGTGGGTCTCAAGCGTACGGGTACCACGCATCGATTAGCTGAATCGCGGCGTTAGGCGTACTGTAATTATATTTGATATTTCCAGTTTTACTTTTATTGAAACTCATCAGTACTACGTAAATTCCTATTAGTAGCATACTGGAACGTATTTGCAAATTTGCTGTGAGTCCCCTTGCCCCTCACAATAATGTTATGGACAATTGATTCCATTATAACATTTCATGGGCGCTTCTCTTTGTTCCTTTCTTTACTACTTTCGGCTTGGGAAAAATATCATATTGTATTGATGATGAATACCTTTACAGAATGAGAGTTGATTTTGAAGCGGGTATAAAAGAATGATACTTTTGGGTACCAGGGATAGTCTTTGCAGAGACGAATCGAATTTGGAGTTCTGCAGCTGTGGTAGCGTGATTTCCTTTGGAACAGCAATATTCAATATTTGATCTCTAGATGATGCCTGGGGACTTGCGAGACAATCGTGTCATGATTCAGATTGTCTGATAGAATAGCAACACTTTGATGCTTCACTTTGATACCTTCTTTGTAGCAAATGGCAGTAGTAAAGATGGTCACTTGATCGTCGTTCCAATGAAAAGCTTGTGCTGCATTTTGAAGTGCAAATGTATAGTTTTCAGCAAAGTCGCATGGAATAAGAGTAAGGCTATTTTTAAGCTGTTTAAGAAATGACTATTCTTCCTTGGCTATAAAAGAATGAGGTTTCAGTTTAAACAGGCGCTCGCACAGTTCTTTAGAAAAATCTTCTGAATCTGTTATCTCTGTACCTACTGTACTATACACTGATCTGCAAGAACTAATTTTAAAAAGTATTTCAGAGCAAGTGAACTAGGACATTTTGTGCATTCGTCAAGACAGCATTCTGGATTGGGATTGCCACATACTATTATTACACCATTAAGCCATTTCCCTTTCGGGGTAGGCGTGACTCACTCGGCAGGGGAAAGGAGTAGTGTGTGAAGGGATAGAGATGTTTCAGATTGATCCAGAATTTTCGTGCTATTTAAGTAAATAACACGTTCGTTCCGCAACACTGCTCCGACCCAGGTTGCTGATCAATCTCTCTAGCAATCACCCCAAGCGAAGAACCTCACGAAGTCGTTATGTAAGGTTCCCCACTTGATTCCATTAATAGCCAAGGTCTTTGTTTCAGGCGTGATTCACTCTACTGACACTCTTTTTATTAACTATTTGCCGCCATACTTTCCTGTCCTGGCATACTTCTCTAGCTTCT
>NC_046657.1:80043308-80055319 GCF_010883055.1 Belonocnema kinseyi | reverse complement strand
TCGTTGCAGATACTTTGTTCCTCGCCGACAGTTCGGAAGACCAAATCTGTCGGATGAGACGTTTGTATCTTCTTCGGAGAGTATCCTTTATAGATGTCACATACTGAATACGGCTCTGTGGCACGCCCAGGTATGCATTAGTCTCTCCAGCGCAAAGGTGTCATATGGCGCTTCTATCAACGAGCTCAGGATCTTCAGGAATTTCATTAAGTTTTCCTCGCTTCAAATAAAACTATATATATATATATATCTTTTCTTGTGTGTTTATTTTAGGCCTATATCTTTAAATTTACAATTAAAAGCGAGCCCCCCCCCCCCGGTTCAAAATCTCGGCGTTATTTTTAGTTTGTATGTTTAAATTTCCTTTGTTTTCTTTCTTTTATCGTGAAATTATAATGAATTGCTATGAATTACTTATCTTTAAGTACTTTTCCGGATTTCCTAGTAACTGTATATCGAAGCACAATTTTAAGAAAGTGCATTTATACCAAATTGAAAATTTTCTATTTTGCTTTTTCTCCAACCGAGTATATAAGAGACCGCTCTCTTTCAGATTTGCCACGAAACTGTTAAGGAAAACACAAGATAATGTAAGGGTCGACTTACGACTGCGTCATAAAAAAAATAAAGACCAAAAAAAAAAGACCAAAAAGACTAATTTTCAAGAAACATTTAAATCCGAATCACAGCCTAAAACAGGTATTTTCGATAAAACAGTTGAATTTTCAACAATATAGATAGATTTTCACTTGAGAAGAAAATGTCAAGCAACCAAAACAGATGAATTTTCAATCAGACATTTGTACCCCCAATTAAAAGAATTGAATTTTCCACCGAATAAAAAGAATTTTTAAACGAAAAGGGTGAATGTTGACAGAATTGTCGAATTTTGAAGAAAATGATACAGTTTTGAGCCAGGTAATATAATTTTTGACAAAAAAAGAACCATTAACAACAAATTTCATTGTAGGCGTCGCGACTAGAAAGAATAAGTATGCACACATATTCATATACACACACATAAATATATATATATATATATATATATATATATCTTTTCTTGTGTGTTTATTTTAGGCCTATGAACACACACGCAAACATTATGAGTTCCATTGGGTCCAGCAAGTACGCAATTTCGAGGTCTAAGCTGTGAGAATTTTGAAAACCTTATTTTAATTTCAGGATACTTGCATTTAAAATTTGCATATAACTCCTACAGACTGCAAAGAATCAATCTTTTTTGGACCTCTTCGCGGGACCCATCATCTTTTTTAATGGAAACAAAATCCTTCATGCCAGGCATCATACGACTACCCTCGTCATCAGTGTAGAATTCTCTAACCAAAGATTCAGTTTCAGAGGCCAAATTTCTACCTCTTTTAGGATTCGGCGAAGTCAAAATTCCAATTTTAGCAACCAATTTCTTGGCTTTTCTAGTCTGGCATTCAGAGGCTCCAAATTCTTTTGCGAATCTCCTTCGACCCCGAGACTTTGGTGCCAGAGTTAAAAGTAACACTTTTACTGAATTGCTAGAAAATTTTTTGAATTTCTTTTTAATTTGATCGAACATCTCTATTGCTGATTGATGCTGCTCATTGTCACACTCTTCTTTCCTTTTTGGAAAGTTCTTTGTTGAAGAAGCAGGAAAAGTTGGATAATTCACAAGATCTTCGGATAAAGATAGTCCGTCACCATCCACTTCAGATAATGTATCCATTTGGACAATAAGAGACGCATTGTCGTTTTTAATAGAGGCTTCTTCAATATTGAACTGTAGATCAACTTCAGCATTTAAAGGAGACATTAGAGAAAGAGCATCTATTTCCTTCCTGCATGTTCCACACACTTTTGCATGGACTGAAATGTTGGGGTACTTTTTTTGGAGTTTCGAAGATATTTTTCTTAGATCGAATGTGTGCTTATTCTGATTATTCTTTTGGAAAGGATTGCAACAACGGTCACCCATGCTCTTCTTGCCTTCCATTTTGTCAAAGTAATTTTCTTCTGCTGGGAAACCGAACTGTTTCGGTGTGACAGTATGCGAAAACAATCCTCGATGAACCGCCCACGTACTAGATAATGCATGACATAATGATAAACATAAATTCTACAAAAATGAGTAACACGCCATCGGGTTTGATGATACTAGGTAGTCTGATAAGTACCTGAAAATTCTAAGAGATTGCATTAGTATTCACTAATGTGAACCATTTTCGTCGAGCTTGATCCTTCAGATGACGCCTGTCAAAACTTCAGCCATTTATGTTTACGCATTTACAAGTTACAGCACTGAGAAGCAACTAACTTCCGAGTTTTTTTTAATATGGAAAAATCTGAGTTTCGAGTTTTGATCAAACACTACTATCTTCGCAAGAAAACGATATCCGAGGCCAAGGCCAAGCTGGATAAGTATTACCCGGACACTGCACCGTCGATTGGAACGATTCATAAGTGGTTTACCGAGTTTCGTTGTGGCCGTACGAGTACAGTTGATGCTGAACGATCTGGGCGCTCAAAAGAGGTCACTACACCAGAAAATGTCGAAAAAATCCATGATATGATGTTGAATGATCCCAAAGTGAAATTGAAAGAGGTAGCTAATGCTGTAGGCATATCATTGGAACGTGTGGGCAATATCGTGCATTCAGTTTTGGGCATGAAGAACCTCTGCGCGCGATGGGTGCCGCGTTTGCTCACAGTGGACCAAAAACGAATTCGTGTGACAACTTCCCAGCAGAATTTGGGATTATTTTCGCGTAAGCCGATCGAGTTTTTGCGCCGATTCATAACTATGGATGAAACCTGGATCCACTACTACACTCCTGAGTCAACGCAACAGGCAAAACAGTGGGTTCCACCAGGACAAAGTGCTCCGAAGCGTCCAAAACGCAACAATGGGTCGGAAAGGTTATGACCTCCGTATTTTGGGATGCACATGGCATAATATTCGTGGACTATCTTGAAAAAGGTTCGGACGGTATCAAAAAGTTAGAAAATCGCTGGACTCGCTGTATCGACCTAAAAGGAGAGTATGTTGAAAAATAAAACCGACCTTGGCCAAAAAAACGTCTCCGTGTTTCATTTTTCAGGGACTTATCAGACTGCCTAGTACGTAAGATATTTTGCCCTATATTTTATTTAAAGTTATAATATAACACTGTTTCATCCAAAGGGCAGAGAAACCAAGTGTTATATTTGTCAGGAATATGTATAATGTTACCTACTCTATCGAGAATACACATTAAAAAAGAGCCAAGAAAAGAGACAAGATAGTGTTATTAATTGATGGATCACTACGGATACTACAGAAAATCTGGCGCCGCGGTTCAGCTAATTAGTGCGTGGTATCCGTGTGCTTGAGACCTACTCTACGGACACTAATTTCTTCCATCCTATTTTCTCCCTAGGATCATTTTGAAGAGACAAAATTAAGCTTCCTTTTGAAATGATTTTTAAGAAAATAAAAAGGGTTAAACTTGGAGAAAAACTTAAGGGGGAAGATACCTTCAGAAAGGGTAAAATCAATCAATTTTAATGATTTTTTTTTTAAGTTGATAAAATAACTAGATCATTTATTAATTTTAACATCTTTTTCTTACATTGTTAAAGTGTAAAAAAACATGTGATTTTTTTTACAAAATGGCGACCCTGCAGAATATTTCTTCAAGCGTCTGCTCCGAGGCATCGAAAACTGCTACAGCTGTCAACATTTTTCCATTTATCTGATATAAAAAAGGTTTTTTTGTTCGATTACTAATGTGTTAAAGGGAATGAAACCTATAAAATAATAAAAAAGTTGAAAGTTAAAATTTATATCGGCTGTTTAATCGAAGGTCCAAATTTTCGACCATTTTTTCAACAGTTTTGACCCCAAAAAAATTATTTAATAACCCGATATCTTTAAACTTTTAGGTATATCCTTCCGATAGTACCACAAAGAGAAACCCCTACAAATTTCAGCCTAATCAGTCAATAACTTTTTAAGTTACAGCACGAGCAGTGTTTGAAAAGACAATTTCGAAATAATCACGTTTAAAGATTCGTTACGGTATAACTATTAGTTTCAGTGACTTGTCGATCAATTGGCGATTCCGGGTACAAGTAATAAACCTATTAAACGTAGTAAGGTAGTAATCAGCCTTCCCAGAATGTATGGAACAAAAAAATATACAAACCTATTGTGTCAGAAACATTGCTCCGACCCAAGCGCTCCGACATGATTAGTGACGGTATGCGGACTCTGACATTTTTGACAATATCTCCATAAGTATTTAATATTTTCCTTTTTGCATTATTTTTTAAATATATTATACATTCAAAATATGAAAGAAAAAAATCGATTTTTTGGAAATTCTAAAGGTATCTCCCCTCTCAAAAAAAATTGAAAAATCAAGATTGTATAATTTGTTTATAATGAAACATTTATTTCTTCTGCAAAGATTATGAAAAACCCTTTCAAAAACCCTGGTACAAAAAATGAATCTGACAACTTTAGTAAAAGTTATGAATTACTGAACATAAGCAGGTGGGGTGAAACTTCAAAAACTTCGGCCCCTGTATTTTGGCAAGCCGTTATGCTATAGCGGCCGCCTTTACAGAATCAAAAGAGATGAAATAACACTACAATTTAGTAGAGTTTCAACAAGATCGGGGACAACAAAATTTTAGGCGGGTACACTTGGCGAATTTCGCCCCACCTATATCATGACATTCACCCATTGCTCCAGATTAAGTAAAAGTATTGTCCAAACCTATCGGTGGCCGGAAATTTTAAAGGTCAAAATATAATGTTTTTGAAATACAGGTTTACAGAGAATAATAAGGCGAAACCATGTTCTATTTTGTGTTATTTCATCTTATGATTATTTTTAACAACAAGCATAAAAACTGAACAATTTTGACCCAAATTTAAGGAGTTTTAAAGAAATAAATCATTGATTACACAGGCCGACAAAATTCGACGAAATTCCACACCCATAGACGGGACCTGGTGTACCCGAAGGAATTTGATGCGCTGAATCCGAATCTGAACTCAGAATTGCTCCATGACTCTAGGTTTACGAGATATCGAAACCTAAATGTGTACCTTAAGAAGCGTATCAGAGGCTAACTTGATTGGACAAATACTTCAAAAGTTAGCGCGGCCACAACATTCAGGTAACCATCCATATACACAGACAGACAAATATACAGACAGACATACAGACATAAAGATCCGATAAAAACCGGTGATCGTAACTTTGGACGATTACATTACACTCTCATGAATGAGAATGTACAAAATCAGGAGAACTATTTCGGAACCAAAAAGTCTAAGAATTCTAAAAAGATATTAAAAATCATTGTACTGTATTTAAAAAGATGCTACCTAATATAACATAAGAATCTCTTAAAAATAGTAATTTTTAAAATAATAAAACTTTTTTTTAAATTTTGTTGTTATCGAAAAATTTTATGGATGTAATTTTTAAATATATTTAATATCTATGAAAAATTTCCATAAAATTTATTTATTTATTTAACAGCAGGCTTATGTTCCCGATCACTCCTAATTCCTGTCTATTCTTTCTTTATGTGATCGAACGCACCCTTGAATCACAATATTGAGGGTTTCTTGTGCGTTGCAGCCTCCTCGGCATCTTATATCTCAAGTGACATGAGTAAGAATTTTGTACCATCTCCCACCCAATGATGTCGACCAGATGTTTTAGCTGATTGCCGAAGTCCGGTTCCATCCACAGTGACGTGAAGTTTACTAGCCCATCATTTATTAACATCAGTGAACGAGTTAAACACGATTAAGTGATCTTTAGGCCTTCTTTTACAGATTTCTACTTCCTTCTCCAGGAACGAGTGTGCTGTTTCGTTAATTTGGCCGTACACTTTAGGCAGTACCATGGGTTTCAGGGCAAATAGTCTCTACTGTAGCTTGAAAGTAGCTTGAATAAGTTTTTCTATGTCATCCAACATTTCCCTCAGCTTCATTTTTTGCCTCCCTGTCCATGTAAATGGAATGCCTAAATACGTCCATGTATCCGTTTTTGTCGTTGTTTAAAGTTTGTTTCTAAAGATATAAACTGTTGCTTTGTGTCCACTGTTATTATGTTGAAGCGTTTATGACATGTTCTCCAAATTTCATACCTGCTTGGTTTGGTAGGGATTCCAAGAGGCTGCGAGTGAAAGGATGTTAAAAATCGTGGAGAATGGTGGATGACTTGCCAAAACCCCACGATTTGGGATTATCTTGGTGGAGTTCCAACCTTGTCCTTGCAGGATGGTGAATCCATTTTGATAAACAAACTTTATGTACCTTATGAATTATGCTGGTGCACAAAACCTTAACTACATTAATCGATGCCATATACATCTTTTTAAATGATTGGTGGCGAGATCTCAAAATCATGTGTAATTGAAATAAATGTTCTCCACAACCATCTATGCTTTTTCGAAAACCTTTCTTTCCGACATTGGCTAGAGTTATAAGGTTAGCTTGGCCAGTGGGCCGAGCTTTGTTTATCCGAGGCTTTTTTTTAGTTTCTTGGACAATAACTTTACAGGTGAAGTGGTCGGCAACCCCGTACTCCCGGTTCGCCTTAAGAGAGTCATAGTCATAGTTCCACCCACCGTTTACCCGTGCTTTCTTGAATTTCTTCACGATGAAATTCAGAGCATTGGTCAGAAATCACATTGTGGCATCACCCGCAAGGCCCATCGCAATGCTTTGTTTTAATTTGACAGTCGCATTCCCCTAGTCCGTGCCAGTTCTGAGCTGAGCGTTGAATGGCTTTTGGATTTTGGAGATTTTGTTGAATGGCCTTTGGATTTGAAATTACATTTGAATAATAAAATCACACACCAAGTCTTTTTTTCTTTTAGGGGTATTTCGTTTATAATGTGATCTTTTAAATTTTCGTAATGCTTCGGTGTGAAAGAAAAATGTGATTGTACTATTACTAATTAAAAATGGACTTTGCAATATTTTCTTTTATTTCTTTCTCTCGCATCTGATATATTTTTTACAACATTTATATGACCTGGTGTTCTCACTCAGTTATATAAGTCACATTTGCATTACTCTCCTTCTTCCGATCTGGTTTTTTTATTTATTAATTTGTATGCAGAATAATCTGGTCGTTTGATATACTCACTTTAGTTTCATCACTTTTGACCAAACGACAAAAAAAGATTCTGCAGGCATTACAAGCAACTACAGAGAGGCGATTATCCTCACCGCCATAGGTCACAATCTCTTAAAAAAGATTTTCAAAATGATTACTAATTTTAAACAATTGTTTATTTTTCTTAGGATGAAGATGGAAAATTTTTTCACGGTTCTCATCATGAGTTCCAGCAGGGTCTTTAGATTTTGTAGAAATGTTTTAAGATTTTTTCACAACAACGCAATTGTTAGAAATATTCAAAAGCACTAAACAACTACAGACTGCGCGGTTCACTATTGGAAAATATATCTTGCCTACTAATGGACAGCAAAAATTAATTTAACGGGACTTGTTATAGATATGTTTACTTTAGGCAAGAGATTTTATTAATGTTTACATTCACGTTTTGTTGTTGTGTTATCACAGGCATGTATACTGATAGGTATATTTTAAAACGTACTTCAAAGACTTTATTATATTTTAGAAATTTATTATATTTCTTCTTTAGTTTTACTTTGAAAAGTTAAACTTTAATTTTCTTTAAGATTAGTTTTTTAATTTTATAGTGTTTTATCAATAAAATGCAGAAAAAATCAATTTATTACATTTTTTTTAGAAATTCCATTTTTCACCCTTGAAAAAAACTTTTCTCCAGAACGGCTCGGGAGACTTGACTCAAATTTTTTTGCACACTTTTCCTAAGCCCCTTAATCGAACCCAAATAAAAATTGAACTTACAGTTAGTTCAGGCACACCGTGGGGTATCTATTCACATGTTTGAAATTAAAGAATGAGTATACATTTTTATGACACAAAAACTGTTACCAAACTTATACAGATGTATTCCTGACATTTTTGAGATTTCATTTCACCCCTGCAATGTTAAAAATATGTATTTTAAACAGTTTTCATCTCTGAAATAAATTATAGTTGAATAAAAACGCAGTTCACCAAGAACAGGAAGACAAAATGTACGCCATAAGAGGATTTCATAAAAAATTGGTAGTCTTAAACATAAATCAGTACAATTTAAAGCAGAAGAATCTTTCAATGATTAACAAATCTTTGAATTATAAACCCAAACTATGATTTTTCAACAAGCAAGATGAAGTTTCTAACTCAAAAGACGAATTTTCAACAAAATACATGAGTTTTCTACCAATTAGTTGAATCTTAATCTGCAATGATGAATTTTGAACTGGTATGAGTAATTTTCTACCAACAAAAAAATTTCTGACTAGTTTAATTCAACCAAAAAATAAGATTTTTTAACCAAAAGTTCAAATTTTCAACCAACCAAGTAATTAGTTTAATTTCAACTAACCAAATAGTTCAATTCCTAAGTCAGAAAGGTTTTCTTCTACAAAGAAATTCATGAAAATAAAAAAAAATAATTTAAAAAAAAGGAATTTTCAACGCATATTACATATTACAATTTTTTAACTTTCTTACAATACCCCTTCGGCACTGAAAATCGAAATTTCCATTATGAAAATCGTACTTTATTTTCCCAGGGCGCCAGAAGTTTTTTGGGTCAGAACATAAAACAAGGCAACATAAGATGAATCTTAATTTTATTTAAAACAACATAACGTACGATAATTTAGTGATGAAGTATCGCAAGGTAATTTTTGAAAGCAGTGTGCCGGAAAAAATGCTAGCTAGCATAGAATAACAAAATACAGTAGAGGGGATGGTTTTTTCACAAAAGGTTTCTTAATTTGTGAATAACAACTCAAGCATTTTAAAACTCGAATAATTTAGAAATTTATGTAATTATTTTACATATAAGTCTAAGTTTGATTAAGAAAATCTCTTTCATCCATTCTCGATACTTAAAATTGAAACTCAATCCTCAGATACTCAAAGAACATCACGAACTTAGGATTAAAATCTATCGTATCGTTAATGTTTTAAGGAGATCGGCAATAACTTTATAAGCTAATGGGTGGGTCAAGGGCGTCAGTAATTACATCATTTCCGGGTCAAGTTCAGGAGCACAATTTTCGGCAAGATACACTATTAGGCATAAAAAGCTATATCACCAGTTAATCAATTTGAATGAAGTATAGGAGAAACATTTTAAAACCTGATGAGAGGAGGAATTCAGTGTCGAAGTATTCCGCGACAAAAATTCAGCAATATAAACAGAATCCTTTTCCGCAAGATTTAATAATACAACGTACAATAGATCAAAAAGAAATGATAATAGCTATGTACATGCACAGAGGTAATCTTACGATAAAAACAAAAGACCTTATCGCCTGATACGTTTCACAGCAAAAGTTGGAGATAATTTCCTTGAGCGATTCCCTGATCGAGGAAGGGGTTATCCGGACGAAGAACTTTTGGGAAACGGCTGGCCTGCGATCCGATGAACACACACAATGACCGCTATCCAAAAACTACCCGGCAACTAGGCACTTCGGAAATCACCAACGGAAAGAGTAAGAGTGCCGGGGTTAACACTCATTTATAGCCATGGAGAATAGACATAAGGATACCAAAGTCCTGTACATTGACTTCACCAAAGACGAGCATTTTTCTGTCGGATGTATATAAACGCATCGAAACGTTAGACCATCTCAACCGCGGCGCTAGAGTGGTACGGGTATAATATAGATGGCTGCCGGCATAGTTCGCGTAAATATAACCTCACAGCTCAAAGAAAAGTACAAAATTCCTAAACCGTCGAAACAATTTGTTGAGCCATGAGCCATATAAAGAATATTGAAATTTAAAAACTGCTATATTTAAATGAAAGTTTCATACTGAAATGAACTAATACTAAAATTAAAGTATTGATTGATATGTGTTGTTTGATGAAGTGAAAATTTGATTTAGTTTGAATAATTCAAATGTACCAACCTCGTCTATTGCAGGATCACTACGATTACAAAAACCTCAAAAAAGATGTTTCGCGAGGAACAAAATCATTTGAATCTTTTTTATATAATTAATAATTTATCTATGTGAATCAAATATCATAATTGTAAATAAGGCAAGATATTTCAATGTAAACATAGGTAGCTGCTTTTTATTCCCCCTGTCACAATAACGCCATGCGCAGGAACGGAGAGTATTTTCCATATTCATACGACAAAAATTTGCTCATTTCTGGTTACACTACTTCGGTCTCCTTAAGTCTATTCTCCATGCGCGAAGCCGTCGCACAAATCGGAAAAGGGCGCGAGATTACAGCAATATAATATTAATAGTTATATTTTGCTAAATGCCAATTGTCTATATAAAAAATATATATAAAAAACTTAAGAAAAAATCGGGATTAGGTAGAACAATTTATTTTATTAAATACCCATACAGAATTAATGTAATACCGAATATAGCATCACTTTTACTTTTTTACAAAGTTACTCAAATGAACTAATAACAGTTATTACCTAGTAATACTTCGTCTCTTATATGATCTATAATAGAAATATTCAGTGGCAAACATGATTTTTTGCTTGACGATTGTAGATCACCGGCAGAAAATATAGGATAATTCAATGGCAATGTTATGTATCGTTCAACAACTGTTTTCGGGGCTATAAATATACATTCAATGTTACTTTCAAAACTATTTTAAATTTCTTTTTACAAATACTAGCACAAGTCCTTACCTGAAACTTAAGCGTTCGAACTTGCAAGCTGTGAAGCGCTTGGTGTTAACACTGACAGTTTTCGCTTTTTGAGATCTCAGCCTGTCTTTTGAGCATGAAGTTTTGCTTTAATAGTTTAGAACTGCAAAATATTTGCTTTTACAAAAGGCAGATTTCCAAGGTCGAGGATGGGTTTATTTTTCACTAAACTAGCAGCTGTAACAGGACTTTTTGACTGATTAATTTGAGATCGTTAAGTTTTCCGAGCAGTTTTTCCCAACTGACTTCTCACTACTTATAATTAAAAGTTGTATATAATATATCTAGAAAGTGTTAAAATATTATAATGTAAATTAAACTGATAAATAGTCGAGGTATTAGAGATTAGAAACACAAAGTCATGGATAAATCACTTTTAATATTTAGAAAATGTATGTGTTTACTCTTTTCTTCTTAATACCTTTTTCTTTTCACAGGCTTTTTTAAAACTGGATGCATACGTTAGGAATACATGACGATGAGTTTTGGGCGCGTAGATTGAGCAGCTGATATGCACTATACTTTAAATATGGAGTCTGCTGAGGAGATATATATATATATATATATGACTTGCATGTTGATGGCGGTAGTGAGAAAGTGTGCAGTGACAGGCGGTAAGAATTTTTTACGTAGTATGTGTGGAAGGTGTGAGTGGTGTGTAAGGGTGGAAGTCTAGGAGGTGAGTACGATTGTGAGGGGTACATTGGGAAGATAAAAATTAAGTTACATTGTAGTTGGGGAGGGGGTGAAATTTGGCTAAACAGGGAAAGTGCCTTTAGGTTTGCAAGGGAGCGGGGTAGTTTTGTGGTCAGGAGTTTGGACCTTCATAGCGAGCAAGGGTGGTTTTGCAGTGCTATGGGATGTTAGGGGAGAGAAAAGGGTGTCTGCAGAGGATTTGAGGGGTGAAATAGGGCAAAGAAACCTTAATTTCAGGAAGGTAAGCGACAGCAGGATTAAGAGACATCTGTTGGCTGCGGTCGGGACTTGGGCGTATGGATAGGTAACAGTTTCCGACGGAAGAGCGGGAGTTTGGCAGCGAGAATACTGGCATGTAGATCTCGCAACATTCATAAGTTTTACGAGGGTGGATTGATAAGTTTCCGGCCTAACCTAGAGATGGCGCCACTAGGCCTACCTTGAGGTGGCGTTCTATAGTACCATCCTTAGATAGCTTGTAGCTATAGTTTCAGCCCGATCGCCATGTTAGTTT
>NC_046657.1:80038907-80043208 GCF_010883055.1 Belonocnema kinseyi | reverse complement strand
ATCAGCCTTGAAGGAGATTATGTTGAGAAATAAAAAAAAAAATTCTTAAAAACGTTGTTTTTCTTGGTCAGGCCGGAAACTTATCAATCCACCCTCGTATGTCAGCTGTTCTAAAGCATAGAAACAGATCCCGTTTCACTTTTCTATCGGGTACGTAACGAAATTTGAGTCATAGTGCGTCGATATAGATATAATCGCTATGCTTCGCTCCGTTCAACTCTGTTGGTTCGAATGACGACGAACAGCGAGGATCCAACGAATCTGTAACGTAGGAGCTTTGCGTGAACATTGCGCTGAGTTGAGGCGCCGGACAATATTTATTGGGAAAAATTAAAGAATAATTATTTAAATATCAAATCTCGCGTGCTCTCAAATTTAAACATTACAGATTCGTCGGATCCTCGCTGTTCGTCGTCATTCGAACCAGCAGAGTCGAACGGAGCGAAGCATAGCGAGTATATCTATATCGACGCACTGTGATTCAAATTTTGTTACGTACCCGATACACAAGTGGAAAAGTATCTGTTTCGATGCTTTGGAACAACTGATATTCAACTTATGAATGATGCGAGTTTTACATGAAGAACTTCTCCATTTCAATACTTACTTAACCGATATAATTCGGTATTGCTATAGCGTCGGATCTATACTCAAACCGATAAAATTACAAATTAAATGAAGAGATCCAATTTGACTTTTTTACCTACTGAGTTCTAATTTATGCGAAGCGTATTAGTTCAAGGTATTATGGAACTAATATAGTTACATATTTTTTTCGGTGTAGTGAATTAGACGAGCAGGAAATTTCCAAAAGGACACGATGGCTACCTATGCGTGGCCCGGTGTCGAGTGGCGCGTCAAGGAGGGGGAAGAATCGGAGCGAAGGAAGCGATAAGGCAAACGAGAGAGCGTCTAGTGCTAGCGAGGAGGAGGAATCAGGCTTGGCGAATCAGAGGGTTGCGGGAAGAAGTAAGGAGGGCTATGGAGCAGATGGAAAGTATGAGGGAGGGCCTGAGGGTAATAGATGAGAGATGGAAAAAGGAAGTAAAAGTGATGAGGGGGAAAGTAAAAGGATTGCAGCGAGAGTCGATGTCGGTGAGGAAGGAAAAAGAGGAGAAAATAAAGGGGATGGAAGAAGATATTAGGGTGTGGAAGTAAAGGGCGGAAAAAAGACTGGAAACGGTGGAGGACAGATCGGGAATGGAAGTAGTTGACAGGGGGGAGGGCGAGAAGCAAGGTATTTGACAGAAGGTGGAGATTATGATAGAAGAAAAAGTGGGAGAGCGTAGGAATGAAAAGGAGGGAGCGAATAGGGCAAGGATAAGAGCAATGGAGTTGAGGATGGAGAAAAGAGAGAAGGCAGATAGGAGAAATAATATAGTAATAAAAAGATTAAAGCTAAAAAGCGGGGGAGAGAGGGAGGGGTGGAAAGCGCTGCTACAGAGCACAGGGTGTGTTAAAGGCAAGGTAAGGAAAGTGAGGATAGAGGGGAGAAAGGACAATGAAGTGGCGATGGTGAAATTGGAGAGCTGGGAAGAAAATTGGGGGTAATGCGTAACAAAAATAGCATAAAGGACAAGAAGGTTTTGATCGATCAAAATTTGACGAGTAGGGAAAGGGATGTGCAGAAAATGCTATAAGACAGGGCTAAGAAGGCGAGAAGTGAAGGGAGAGCGGCGAAGGTAGGGTATCGGAAAATAAAAATAGACGAGAAAATGTGGATATGGGACGAGGAGAAGGAGGTGTTGAAGGAAGTGCAGGGCAACTTGTTTCGTAGGAAGTAAGGGGGTGGGGGTAAAGCAGGGCGGAGGCTAAGGGGGTATAGGTGGAGGCTACAGGAGGCCGTCAAACTAAAAATAAAAGGAAGGGATAGTGGGGAAATTATAACAGGGATTAGGGATGGATTAGAAGAAGAAGTTCATGGAGATGGAGAGGGGAAGGATGTGCAAATAAGGGCTGTAAAGATAGGAGGGGTAATGTATAAGTTTGTGACTGTGTACAATAAGGATGGGATGAAAAGGATTAAAGAAAGGGTGGAAAACTTAGTAGGAGAGAGAGAGGAGGGTATAGTGGTACTGGGGGGGAGACTTCAATGCGAGAATTGGAGGGGAAGGGGCCTGTACCGAGAAGGGAAGAGTTTCGAAAGAAAACCAAAGGGTAAGATAATAAATAAAGAGGGGGAGATTCTAAGATACTGGATGGAGGACAGGGCTGGGCTGTGGCGAATGTTATGGTAAAAGGAGACTAGAAGGGAGAATACACGTATGTGAGTAAGATTGGTGTATCAGCGATAGACTATGTGATTATGAATATGCAATGGTGGACGGAGATAGAGAAATTCGCAGTGGAAGGGAAGGGGGAATCAGACTATCAGCCATTACGTTTGCGGATACAGGGAGGTATTTAGGAAGAAGAAGAAAGGAATGGTGAAGCCGTGGTGGTATAGGGAATTTAAATGATAAAGACAAAGATGAAAAATAAGTACAGGAAGTGGAAGGAAGGAACCGCAGAAAGGGAGGAGTACGTAGTAATGAGAAAGGAGTATAGGGCGATGTGTAAGAAGAAAGTGCAGGAAAAGGAAAAAGAGCTGAAAGAGGAGTTGATAAGTGTTATGACAGAAGGACACGTGTGGAAGATAATTAATAGGTTTAGGAAACGGAGAGTAGGGATAAGTGAGAAGATATTGAGCGACGATTGCAGGAAATTTTTTGAGGATTCATTTCAAGGGTCAGATGCACTGAAAAAAGATGAGGGGATTAGAAGAACGAGGGAGGTAGATGGAGAGGAGCTAAATAACTAGGAGACAGAGAAGCAGATAAGGAAGTTGAAAAAATCTAAGGCAGCAAAGCTAGACTGAGTAGAAAACGAAGCGTGGCTGTTTGACACACAAGAGGCAAGGCAGAGGCTGAAGGGGATAGTGAAAAAAGTACGGAGGGGAGGGATTGCCAAGAGGGAGGACAGAGGGGTCGATCGTAACACTGTATAAGAAAGGAGATATGGAGAGGCACGTTATGGATAGAGAAATAACTAAAAAGGGTGCCAACGTGTGCGCGTTTTTTTATAGTTCTAAAGGGCGCGTTCCCTTCGGTGGATAGCGCGAAGTTGTGTGAGGCAATGGAAGAGAGGGCAGTGAAGAGGGGCCTGATCGAGAGGGTAAGGGAGGTATACTTGGAGACGAAAGATAGGGTGATAGGAGGGGAGGGAATCTCTTAGGGATTCTGAATGGATAGGGGGTTTTTTGCAATTTTGCAAATTGCGTTTATTCACGCTTTTTGCAATTTTGATCGCAAATAAGGAAAGTAAGCTAACGGCCAGAGTGGCAGGACAAGTTAGGTTAGGAAGAGTCAGGAAATGGTTACTCGTATATGTAGATGACATAGTGCGGCTAGCAAAGAGCGAAGAGGCTTTAAAGGAGATGAAGAAAAGGTTGAGAAGATACTTGAACAAAAATAGGTTAGAGGTAAGGGAGGGGAGTGGAAGTGGAAGAGAAAAGCGGTGCAGGATATAAAAAAATTTGTATACCTGGGCTTCCTGTTTCGAAGGAATGGGGGAGTGAATGGTCATATAAAAGAGAAGGTGAAAAGGGCAAATGTGTATGTAAAGTGGACACTGGAGTTGGCAAGGAATATGCCGAACTATATTGTCAGGAGGGAGACAGGAGGAACGAGTTTAGGGATTATAACATGGAGTCGGGCGTGTGAATATGAGGAGAAATTTTTAAAAGAGGGGGAAAGGTTTAACGGGAACTATGTGTGGATTATGCCAAGAGAGAGAGTGCAATATTTGTGTGAGGAAGGAGAGCAAGGAAGTCAGTAATTTACAGCGAGAATGAGATGCGGCTGTATGGAGAATTATAATAGGTTCTGGCTTTCTAGAGAGAAGAGAATGTGTGAATTGTGCGGAAAGTGGGATGAAAAAGTTGAACAGTGGTTGGAGGAATGTGAAGTGCTGGAAAGGAGTGGGATAAGCATGGAGACATTGATGCATGAAAGGGGGGACAAAAGCACAGTAGCATAGGTAAAGGGTGTGTTGGTTAAGATGGAGAAGAAGAGAAGGAAGGAGGAAGCGATAAGGGAACTTGCAGAAAGGATTGTAAATAGGAGAGGAAGTAGATGCAAGAAAACTGTAAATATTGTAAATAGTAGTTAAGCCGCGGAGACAGAGACTGGCAATGCGAGGCATAGCGAGAAAGCGAGACATGCGTACGAGGCGAGGCGAGGCGCAGCGAGGAAGGTTAGGATATAAGAGCGAGCGGATTAGTTATAAGATGTGGATGGATAGTAATTTGTAAGAGATAGCTA
>NC_046657.1:80015940-80038807 GCF_010883055.1 Belonocnema kinseyi | reverse complement strand
TATTTTCCAAAAAAGTGAAGGTCATTCCTGAAGTAAATTTCAACGAGGAATTCAATGTGACCTTAATTTCGACCTTGGGTACGTACCCAAGTCATAAGTCAATTTTAAATTTCAAGGTCAGTTAGAGGTTATTTGAAATTAACAAAGTTTTCCAAGAGGTCAGTGTAATTCCTGAAGTAAATTTCAACGAGAAATTCATTGGTGAACTTTGTATTGAGCTTGGTGATGATCTTCAAGGTTTTTTCAAGGTTTTTTCCAAACAGTTTATGTTTACGTTTAGCATTACCCAGAAACAACAACGTGGACGTAGTAAATTCTGGTTCCTTTGGGATGCTTGATTAGCGTGAGTCCCCTTGCTTCTCACGCTTCAGTGAAGATGTTTGAACTGAAAACCTTGAGCTTCTTGGCAAAAAGCTATGCGATTGTAAAAATGAGTTACAGCATTACGAATCATCTCCCTATCATTGAAAGTAGCCTGTTGCAGAATCCGATTCTGCAATTCGTCTGAACTTTGCGATGGCGTTGAGTATACTTTGCTCTTCAAATAACCCCAAAGAAAATAGTCGAGAGGCGTCAGATCAGGAGATCTAGCAGGCCACTCGATCATATTGTGTGTGACTCTCCAATATCCAATCAGGATTTGTATCTGACCAATATCTACAATTTTGCCTGTTAACTTCACCTTATAAAGTGAAAGTAGATTTATCTAAAAATACTGTATTGTACAAGAAAAGAGGATCTCTATCAATTCTGTCCATCATAATTTCACAAAATTCAACCCGACGATTAGGATCGTCTTCATTGAGCTCTTGTGCCCGATGAACTTTGCAAGGCTGGAAATTAATGCTTTTAAAAGTATTTCGCACTGTCTCAGGAGCAACGTCACACTCATCACTAGCTCCACGTAAACTAAGGTGTGGGTTTTCAACAAATGCTTTGGCTATGTCCATCTGAATCTCTTCAGATCCTGCAGATTTTGGCCGACCAGTTCTCTGAAGGTCCTCGATAAATCCATGATTCATAAAGCGCCTTGCAGTTTTTTCAATTGTTGATTTTGAGACAGGATTTAACCCTTTTTCATTACGAAAAGCGCGATGGTATATGGTTGGATGTATTCCTAGCCAGGCTCAGACTTCAGAAACTCTATATTGCTCCGTCAGCGGGGTTTCATCAGGTGCCGTTAATCTCAATTTCACTAATTGTGCTTCATATTTCGCAATTTCTCCATTTTTTCAACCATGGCGGTAATTAAGATCTTGAATATGGACTTTGCCTATCCTTTTATGGAAAAGGTCAGAAATTTCGTAAACTGTTGAGGACAGAACTTTCGAAACTCATTATGGTCCCAAAGATTTAGGATTTAGTTTCGCGGCAATTTGTTTAACTTTGGAGTAGGGTATTCGAGTACAGATTAAAACAAGATCTCCGGGTGAAAAACGAATTTGAGTGCGACGAAGGTTGTAATAACTAGATTGTTTTTGAAAATCACTATGTAAATTTTGAATAATCCAATCTTGCATTACCTGCAACTTCATCATTCACTCCTTCTATAATTCAAGGGCCTGAATATCGATTTCTAGCTCGCCTTCTTCACACCTACGAAGGAAATTAATGGCATTATACGTTTCGAGGTCAAATTTGGCGTTTTTCTCGAAATCCTAAATATCTCAATTTAAAAATCGCCGAATTTGAAATACCTTTAAATTCTTATTCCACACACTGGTTGCATATTGAGCAGAACTGTCCCTTCACCAATCCAAAACTAAGATCTAAGATAGAAGTCTGACAAATACGAAGAGAATTCCACCTCTAAGGAACTATTTTTCGCAATGGATCTATGCAGAGGTAAGGTGCCAGCTGAAGCGACGAAGTCTGTAGAAACCTGTTCAGGTCTTAGTCTCCAAGATGTGCCTCGAATTTATTTAAAATGATCTCTTTTTTAGACTGCAGACTAATCAAGTTTAGTCCAGGACATACGCCTTCCACACAACGAGAGCAAATGCTTAACCTGTGTGACCTAGTTAACCCCTGGCATATGGGGTTCGTGATGCAAAACTAATGATAGCCGGTAGGACCGAGCAGAGCTCTAGACCCACTGTCGATGTAAGGCGAATTTCACGATGGTGGTTGGTATGTGCACGCTTATAATGAATATATGAGAGTAAATAAACTTCCAAGGTAAAAATTGAACTTTATACTTATTCACAAATTTTCTTTTGTTCAAATTTGTTTCATATTGGCATATTCTAGGGAGCCTTTCTTACCCCATAAACAGCATAATTTCTAAACCAGCTTAGAGCCAACTTTAAGATGTTATGGGCAGCTAAGACTCGCCCAAGCTCTAATCTAATTGCATATCCTGGGGTATGTATAGGGATTTCTGAAACTCTCTTGAAAAAGGCACAGGATTTGTTTGGTGCACCAAAGATTCCGATTTAAACGCCAGGAGGATCTGCAACGTCGAATCTATAGAAATATTTGCAGCAGCCATCCTTTTAGTACAAGCCAGAGCGATAACTGAGCTCCTGAATAACCTGCAGAGGTATTTGTATTTTCTAACCATTTCCAGCTTTTTTTAACCAAAGTGATTTTGGAATCTACTGCTTCCTCCCTGATGAACACCACAATTCACGACAAAAGGGGATGTGAGGCCCTCCAGTGTGCAAATGGGCACTTTAGCTCAGTCGTACAGACTCTTCAAAAATTTAATGAATGCTGTGCTGACAAGAAAACTCAACAATTCACTTCACGGTAAACCATGATTCACAGAAATAAAGGCTTTCTTAAAATTTACAAAAAAGCGTGCAAAGTCTTTGTGTACAGGGCTCGAGAGCTCAAAACAAATATGTGCCTCTGGCAGCCCTAAATCATGCCCGAAATTTAGACGTAAAAGAAGAACGCAAAGAAGGGGGCCTTATTCTCCCAGATCCTACTGAGAAGACATTCCAGGTAATCTACAACTAAGTCCGGAAGAAATTTATCAAATTCCACCCGGAACGTTATCTTGAACATGGGCTTTTTCCGGTTTACGTTTACTGATCACAACGTTTATTTAGTGCCTGGTGATCGGATAATCTAAAAGTGGATGTGTATTCGCAGTCCAAATATGGACAAGGGTAATTTGTGGCGGGTACAAGACGTTCGCAAATTTTTTTAATGATTTCAAATGAATGCTGTATTTAAATATCGACCTAGAATTGAAAAAGTTAACAAACTCCCAGAAATCCCCCGATCCCTGGCTGGTTCCAGAGCATTCTGGAAAGCCTTCTTGTAGGCTGTAGGATCTTCTTGAATTACTTCGTTCGTTTCCAGTTATACGTTAAGCTGTTATAACGAATAATTTTGGTCCCACAGCTCAACCTTTTTTCCGCGTACTGGATGGCAATTCGTGGGAAAAAATGTTGCCATTGAGTAAAATATTTATCGAGAGGGAGGAGGTGATATTCTTGGGCTTTCTGGATGTAACATCAAATTCAGTAACTTGTAACTCTTTTAATATCCATAAAAAATTCTTATCTTTTACGGTTTTAATATGGTTTCTGCTGTCCAACAGAAAAACCTAGTAAGAGACACTTGCTATAGAGGCCATTTTCCGATACATGAGCATAAGAAAATAACCTCTATGGCAAAAGTCACTTACTAGGGTTTTCCGTAGGACAGCAGAATTTGTCATGCCTTTTTCTATTGATCATTAACATTTGTTTGAAAAATAAATATGTAAACTTTAAAATTAAAGGCATTAAACGAAAATGTGCGATTGTATAGTTAATGGAAAATGTCCCCAAAAATATAAAATGCAAGTTTTTATTTCGAATGTACGGTAGGAAGTACTTCTTTCATTTGGTTAACATTAATTTTTTTCGATTTTTGACAAGTTTCGAAATATTTTTAAATTAATTTTACACTTTTTTAGTAATTTCTATTTAAATAAACTCAATTTTTCTCAGTAAACGTTGAAAGTTAGCATTTTTCGGGAAATATAGCTGATGAATTTGGAAAAGAATATTTTTTGTTCAACATATTTTGCAATTACTTAAACAATTTCTATTTATATCATTTTGCACTAAATCGTGAAAAGTTAGTGTTTTCTAGAATTGATGATACAGTTAACAAATGCTTAGAGTAATATTTTGCTGTTTATGATATTTGGAAATTCTTGAAACAATTTATATTTATTCAAACAATGTTTTCGCCGGTAAATCGTAAAAATTAATAACGCAGTTAAATGAATTTTAAGCAGCGATGTTTTTTGTTAAAAACAAATTGCAATTATTTAAACAACAGCACTTGCCCCTTTTCTTATGAAAGATGAAGACATCACAGGAAAAAATTGTTTAAACAAATAGGTATTATTTAAATATTCCAGAAAAAATGTTTAAGAAAAAACTACTCTTTGCATTGATCCAATGTATCATATATCCCGCAAAATAATGACTTTTCATGATTTACAGGCGGAATAAATTGCTTACACAAGTAACAATTATTTAAAAAGTACGAAATTATTTGTAAAATACTTGAAAACTTGTGGCTTATTGAATAAAAATAATTCATGCTGAAAAAATTGCAAAAAATACCATCTTTTTATGAAATTGATACTAACCTGTTATTCACCATTTAGAAAGTTAAAAATAGTATTATGATTTATAGAGACCCATAGGCAGACCAATGCAAACAGCATAGAAGTTAATATTTAGATGAGTGCATTTCACCAAACGATGATTTTTCATTTTAGGAAACCTGATATTCTACTGAAAAATTACATGGAGGCCAGGTATCGGACAATTTTGGTCTTTATCCAAATTCGTGTATAATATAAGTAAATAATTGCATAGCGCGAAAACCGGTGCAGTATTCATTTAGTTCGAGATACGCGAAAACTGACTACATTTTTATGGTAAATAAAAAAGAGGATGGTCCTTTTATTTTAATATTTACTTATTATATTGGTTGAAATATCAACATGTTTCTATGATAATTATACAGTGACAACACCTATTATTAAAAATAGACACTAATGTTCTCTAAGTTTACAGTAGCGCCACCTGTTGCCAGAAATGTTAACTAGCAAATTACCTAATCAAGTTGTGACATCATATTTTTTTATGTCAACTATGTTTCTATGATAAGTTCACAATGGCGCCATCTATTTGTAGAAATATCAACTACATCTCAGTGATAAGTCTACTTTGACGTCATCTATTGATAGAAATACTGCTGTAGAAATCTGCAAAACAGACGAAAAGTAACTTTGAATGAAACAGAACCTTGCTCGTTCAGTAAGTGATGAAGGAGTCTGCATTACCGACTGAAGACAAGTTAGCCGATTTTCGGTTCGTGCACGCTTCCACATTTATTATGATGATTCGTGAACCAATATACATTTTTACAGTTTCTCGGGCTCATTTTAAAAAAGAGATTTCGGGATTCACCGTGTACGACCCTTATATTTTTGAAATAATTTTTTCAGATTTTTCCAGGAGTTTAAATTGAATCTAAAAAATTGGCGAAAATCGGGAATTAAACCAAAATTTGTTGCTAACTAACCCAGTCTTTATCTATCAAAAATACTGTAAATAGGAACATTCTACAAGGCATTTAATAAGCTCTTTAATCCTCTTTTTAGGAATTGTTCTATCCTTCTTTATGCTGGAGATATCTTGCCAAAAAGGAGTGAATTTTTGTAATGGCTACTTTTTCAGGTGTCCTCAGACTCTTGGATGGTACTGTACTTTAATCAATTGTTTTTTATTTATTTCACAGTATTTTTTTGTTTGAACTACAATTTCTTTTCAGTACAGTGATATAACGAAAAATTATTGCCTCTTATCAAACAAAAATATGCTACCATCTTATCGGATTTGAACCTCTTTCATTTTGAAGCAAAAGTTTTTTACATAATTAGAGCTAATAATTCCATTGTCAAGATTAACAGGTTTTATACATTACACAAATAATAGTTACAACTTTTATTTGCTGTTTATGTCAATGAAACACAAAGTCACTATACAATTTGGTTCTTTCTTACTATTATCTGAGGACATTTCTTTTGACTAAATGAAATCATGTTACTTGAGTCTCTTAATTATTTGTGGTTTTTTGTCTCAAGGTATTTCACCATTATCGGAGAAAAATAATAGTAAGTGAAATTACATTTTCAATCAGGCATAATAATTATGATATAAGTTTGCAAAGTTTTGAAAATTTAGCTTTACATGATTAAAAAATCTTTAAAAATAAAAATTAATTATCTAACATTTCTACAGTTTCTCCGTCGGGCCTTCTTATCCGAAAAAAACGTTTAATTGATACAAGACAGCATGGAAATAGACCCGTGGCAATTGAAAAAATCCCCTACATTGTTAATATTCATGAAGATGGAACCAGTGTATGCGCAGGCAGTATTTTATCACCTAAAATTATCATAACTGCAGCTCATTGTGTTTTTGAGCCAAATGTGAACCGCTTCATTTTATCTGATTCAAATTTAATAAATGGTGGAAAAAAACACAGAATATTAAGGAAAATTATACACCCAAATTATCGACCTGATTGGCATTCGCATGATCTTGCCTTGCTTATTATTGCTCCACCTATTAACTTTACAACTTCAGACAATCGACCAATAGAATTACACTATGGACCTCTGAAAAAAAAAACTTTTGGTGTCTTCAGTGGCTGGGGATACAGCTGTGTAAAAGAGTAAGTTACAATAAAATACAAATTTTACAACCGCTCCATGTTCTTTAAATTCTGCGTTAACTTAGCCGTAGATAAAGTAATTTTGCCTTGTTTAATATTGAATTATCACGTGAGGAAGACTGAAATACAAATGTATTAAATATTTTAAAATCTTCAGCAGTTAATAAAATAATAATTTCATTGTGCGAATATTTATTTTTGTCTTTCTCGTCTGATGATAATACCCTTCAAGTTGAAGACTTATTTTTAATAGGTCACCCAGTTTGTAGTCCGCTACTACCCACCACCCGGTTGGGTGACTTAATAAATATCAACCTTGAATTTCAAAGGTGACGGCACCGCAAAGTGAGATAAAATCAGAAAACGAGATTAAAAAAACTTGTATCTGGCAATTCTTAACTGATTTCAGATTTTTTAAAGAAAAATTAAGCTTTAAATTTTGAAGAGATTTATGTGGCTTGATTTTCAAATTCTTTTTATAAACTTTTATGTTAATGCGAAGAGTGAAGAATAAGTCGATTTTTTCGTTTTTTTGTTAATCTGGTAGCACGGAAGTAGTTGAAAGCAAAAAAATGATGTTGTTAATTTAATTTTTATAAACAAATTAACTTAACAAATAGTGCACACTATGGATTCTTCGTTTGCAAAGGGAATTTTTGTGTTAAAATTTACTTGCTTTAATCGTAAAAATAATACTCGAATATAAAAATTAATCATTAATCATCATATTTGAATGTAAAATTTCCCTTACCACTATTTGGTTGAACGTCCTTGGTTCCTTCCACGAAATCAACTGTAGATAACTCATTTCTAATTTATTAAGGACATTTCTATCACAATAAACAATTTATATTATAAACAGAAATCGTATAAGCAATTTTCATTACGTTATGGACCTATTAATAAACTTATAGATAAAAATAATGTTCCAATGAGAAACTTATTGCTAGAACTATGAACTCTTCAGCGCCAGGGCCAGCTAAAATCAACAACTATTGGTGGAAGAAGTTTACTTCTACTGTACTACTTTCTTAAACGGAGAACAACCCATCCCGCAGTGGTTCATGAAAGGACGCACGGTACTGATCCCTAAGACTAAAGGTTTGTCAAGTCCAAACAACTACCGGTCCATAGCTTGTTTAAATACCAGCTGCCTTTCGCGTGCTCAAAAAATGGTTGATTTGGGCTTTATAACACGTTGAATATTGTTAGGAGAACTGTTTTCGAGACAGAAAATATAATGTGAAATTTAAAATACTGCTCATTTCTACTTGTGGCCAGGTTATTTAAACTTAATTTTAGCAATACACACCGAGATAAAGATGACAAGAACGGTGTGGCATTGACTAAAATTGGCACACAACTTCTGCTGAAATCGGGAAGTGCGCGAAATTTCAAACAATGAATTTATTGCTTGTGTATTGAAGGTAAAGTTTACTTTTTTAAAGTTTTCGACATGTGGTTATCCTGCCAACTGCTAAGCGTGAGAAATGACTCTTAATCGATTCGAGTCAAATCAACATTTACATTTAAAGTTTATTATGACTTATAAACATTTTATTTATATTGATCTGCATAAAAATTTAATACTTAATTTATTAATTGATATACTGGCCAAATTTTGTATTTGATTCCAAATTCCAGAAAAAAATAATCGACGTAGCTTTGACTAACTTTTCCAGTAGCCGTTAATAGGTAGTTGTATTCCATGACTTGGATTTAGTACCCGGCATTCGACTTATGCTCTTTTAGAGGAAAAAATTTGTCATAAAATCTGGTAAACGACAACTGACTGCCAATTATGACACATGTAAGAGGGGGATTTTCCAAGGAGACTCTCAAAGTTAGATGTTTTTCTGCATATTCCTCTTGCCTCTATCTATTCTGCTCGGAGGCAAAATGTCTGGATACCTGTGGCCTGCCGAACAAAAGAGAATTTAAGGTCAACCACCTTTTATACAGGGACGACCCTGAACTATTTGCCTCTTCACAAGAGGACGTTAATATTCCTGTGGCGGTGATAAGTAGGTACTATAAAGCGACAGGGATAAGCTCTGGCCCTTGAAAAAAGGTATCGCCAAATTTTCAGACAAATTTGGGCATTCGAATTATCTGGGTCAAATAAAATCCAGACGACCAATATTCTGGCCAGTCCTATACCGCTCTACACAGAAGGGCGTGGTAAAAAGTAATCTGATATAATTTGATATACATCTTTGTAATGCCAATGCTTTTATTATTATTCATTTTTTACAAATGGTATGGTATTCAGATCAAGTTTAAAAAACCGTATTACATTTTCTAAGCATTTCTTCCCGAATTACTCAATCCATTCTCCACATCTTTTGGAACTCTTGGGCCTTCTCTGCTCCCAATCTCCTACATCCCTCCTTCCATCATAATGGTACACTTCGGGACACCCGGTTTTCGTCACACCTCTAGAGGCACACTTCGAGACCCCTGGTCTCGTCTCGCCTCCAGAGATCTCGCCTCCTTCGAGATCTTGGGCCTCGTCTAACTTCCTTATTTAGGGAATTTTCTGAAAATTAGGATCACCCACACATACACTCTATATTTACAAGGCAATTAACAATCAGGTTGCAATCAGCTCAAACACAAGAACGTCGACAATCGACGCTCCACAACATCAGAGCACCGAAAAAAATGCAATCACTTAAACACAATCTTAGAAAAATGGTAAATCAAAATCACTCGGACTCGAAAATACTCTCCGACTCTTTAAAGGTTCAGATAACACGTCACTGAATAACAAATGTCCACCTTGAAAACCCATCAACCCCCTTTTCTTAACTTCCAAACGAGAAAAAACAATAATCATCAAATCCTAAAAACGGTCGACATGGACCCGAAATCAGACTCTCATACCTTCCCTTTGTAATCAATAAATCGTGGTGAGTAACCCTGACAATCCTAATCTCTATAATTTCGGCCTTTGTCTCTGTCATCAGCAACAGAAGTCATTCTAGATATTCCGCCCTTGTATATATCTGCCTCGAGATAAAGGGGATAGGGGTTTGCTGAGCTTGGAGTGTCGTCATCGAAAGACGGTTCTGGATATAGCCTGCTCAGTTGTAAAAAGCACAGATTACCTTATGTGATTTGTACATCAACATGAAGTTCTTAATGCTGCGGCGTTTATATACCGTCTTGAAGATTAGACCGCAGAGCAGCTGGGTCTCCCATTTTATTTCTGGGACACTGCACATGGGCTAGCACTACTGACACCTTCAATGCTCAAAAGTCGTGTACAGGAAGCAGAGCATTCGCTTTTACTAAGAGTATATGCTAACAAGCCCCTTTATTGTAAATTCTAGGGCACTATACTTAGACATGATCTATCGACGGTTCTGTGCAACATATTTCGTATGTATACTGCATTAAGATTGGAGACTGAGGGATTTTTTGCCTGTCAGGACAGCATTATAGACACCTTACTTTATTGCGAGAGAATAATGAATTTACCTGTAGGCGATACCAACTGCCGAGCATGCAACCAAGAGCCAGAAACACTTGGACATGTTCTCTGTGGATGCCCAAGGCATGGACGCTACGGGTACATAGAGAGAAACAATAGGGCTCTAAGAGTGTTAGATTACCATCCTCGGCACTTCTATGGTGTTAATGTAATGCTCGTCTTACCATGCGCCCAGGGGGAACTCGAGTCCGCTGTGAAAAATGATCAGTGTAAGATGCACTGTATTTTCTTATTATCTACCACTGAATGTATCAGCACTGCAAATCCTGATATCGTCCTACAAGTGAAATATGAAGCATTTCTTTTGGAGATTAGCAGGCTGTGTCAAGGATTTTAAGTTCATATTGTGGTTCTCATAATCGGCTGCCTTGGAGGTATAAAAGCTTTATTTCTTAGCTAACTCAACAAGATTACAGTTTGTCAGCGTCAAGTTCAGTTCATCGCGAGCCAGATGCAAAAGGCTATTCTGCTAGGATCACTTCAACTGGTCCGTCAATACTGTTCCTGGTAACATTCTACAAACATTGGTAGCTCTAAAAAAGTATGCAGAGGAGGAAACTTAATCTCTAACTGGCAGCTACGAAAGTTAATCCCCAGCCATAGACCGAACACCAAAGGACGGTATTGTACAAAGACTCTTGTATAAATTTCCCACTCTTGCTTACCTTCTAGGATTGAAGGAGCAAGAGCCTACAAATTCACATTATTTTATTCGCAGTAGATTGCGTAATAAGAACAATGTTTAAATATTGAAAATAGCCAAATTATGCATTGTTTAATTCAAGTTGTTTAAACAATTACCAAATGTTATCGATTTACAGCAACAAGTCATTGCTTAACATTTAGCTGTTAACAATTAAAAGTGTTTAGTTTAGAAGCTAATTATTTACAGTTGATTGCGTCGAAAGAATCAGGTTTGTACGTCCAAAATCAGCCAAATTGTGCATTTGTTAATTATTGTTGTTTAAAAAGTTATAAATTTGTATTGGATCATCAAATACGAAACCTATGGTATAAAGCTATTTATTCTATTATAAATACCTGAAATAGATAATTGTTTATAAAATAGATTTTAAAAATAACAAGTTATTTATTAATTGTCATTAATTTAACTAAAAAGCTCTTTTTCATAAATTTGAATAATTGCTTCGTGTTTTCTATTTATGTTTAAATTAATCCAAGTATATGTTTAAAAACGGTATACTTTCAAAATCAAAAATTTATTATTTTTATTTTTGTTATTAAGTACAAAAATAATTTCAAACAAATTTCAAAAATCAACAATGATGGTTTGATGCAAAATTTTGATAGATTTAATTTTTTTACGTTTAAATTTGATCACAATCTTATAAAAATAAATTTATTGACGGACGTTTTTTGTGTGGACCAGTTAATTATTAGCCTACACAATGTTTAGCTTAGTCAAATCCAAAGTTTTGGTAAAAAATGTGAGAGAAATAAAGGTTTCATTACAACTCTTTGCATGTTACTTTGTAAATTGAAAAAATTATTAATTCACAGAAAATTTTTTATAAACAACAGTATCATAGAAAGAGTTCACCTGACACATTCTTAAACGATTCCATACAGAAAAGTGAAGCGTATTCGTTGAGCAGTAATCAAACTATGAATTTTTGCATGAATATTTTTTAACTAAGTAACAACTGTTGTCAATTTGGAACGCATCAGGGCGAAAGATCATCAAACAGTCATGCTTAGTTAATTTCTTCATAGATAATGAGATTTTTTTATTTGAAAAATACCCAAATTCTTAACATATTTATACAAATTGTTTAAATAATTCATAATTATTAAGAAATTGCAAACTATAAGAGCAAAGAGTCAGAAAAAAGATATTCTTAGTTGATTCCGTAAAAAATTGAGCCTATTCCTTATAAAATATTCAGACTGTGAATTTACTTATCATAATTTTTAAAATAATTTCCAAAAAGCATATATTCTTAATTAATTGTAATAAAACCGCGCCGCGACTATGTCTGAGATCTGCGGGGGGGGGGCGGGAGGTTCTCATTCTCATCCGCTGGACATTATTCATAAATATTTTTAGCACGCGAATTAATATTGTGGGCTAAAATTGATTTCTCCGCAGAAATGTTGCTCGCATCACGGTGAGTCGGTAGTGTGCATTAATAATTACTTTAATTAATTTTCATGGACACTTGATATTATTTTTTAAATTCTTTTTTCAGGAATGAACTGGTACGTCCTGGTGAATTAAGATCAATTAATGTGCCCATAATCAGCGAACTGGAGTGTCAAACGTTCTACGAACACATTGGATATACAGAAATTTGTACTTTTGATAGATTTGAACGAAAAGGCGGCAGTTTTGGCGATTCTGGCGGACCTTTAGCTGTCAATGGTCGTCTAGCTGGTACTATGTCGTACAGTGCATCGAAAATAACTCCATTATTTCCTGATGTTTTTACAAATTTGTCACATCCTTTATACAGAGACTGGATCCTTTCATACCAGAATTTGATTCTATAAACTATAAAATTTATAGGGCCTTTCATTTGGCCCTTTATCACGCCAACTCAGTCGATAGGACGATAAGTTTCTTGGACACGAATGGATAGAATGGATAGAACAAAAGATAAGTACTTAATGCCCGCCCATAAGTATGACTTAACACGAAATAGAACTTTGTTTGGTAAATTTTAAACTTTAGTTTTTCAAGCATTCAGTTAATGTCTGTTTATTGCACAAAACCCTAGAACGGAAGGGTCACGCAATTGCGTAAGCGTTCCTTGCACGCTGTCCGCTAGGGCATAGTTTCATCCTTTTAAACATTTATTAACAATTTCACACATAACTCAACACTCTTTTTATCCTTCTTTACATTTATATATTTTGTTTGTATTTATTCATGGGTCGAAAAATTAAGAACACATCTTTTAATTTTTAAACGTATAAATAGATACGGAAAAAATATTGCTGTTTCACACAGCTACAGCACTAATTAACGATTTCTACAACTTTTTGCTGTTTCAGCGCAACACTTTTGACCTCTACTTCGGCCGCTTTGACAAACAAACGTTTCTCACAGAATTCAAATTTATTTTTAATATCCACAAAATTTCCACCTTTTTGGATTAGGAGCGCGTAGAGCGTTTTAATTTTTGGCACATGATAGTAATAAGGTTATAAAACGGTACTTGCTTGATACCTTATAACGCAGATAACAGGGAAATAAATGGTATCCTCAAAAATATGCAAATATGCAATGAAACTCTGAGATAGGGCCTCCTGATATAGTTCTTTCTAGAATTGACACCATGCCGCAAATAGGACTCAGGCATGACCAAACAGGAGCATTGCTGTAAGACGCTGTACCCTGAACGCCGGTTAGTGTAAATGCTTCACGCTGTAACAGTTCACTCGAAGCGACCCAGTGGGCACAAAATTCGGCGACGTCTTTACGACATCGTTACGACATCTTTAACGACAATTTTACGACATCCTATGTCCATGTCGTTGAGGTGTCTTTACGATATCGTAAATAAGTCGTATAATCTGACGATGTCTTCACGATATCGCAAAAACACCGAACGACATGGACTAATAAGCACAATGGGGAGCTCAAGTCGAGCAACAGTGGGCCTCAGTGCCTATACTGAAGCCGATGGGATTTATCGGATTACTTTGTGCCATGATAAAACGAGGTTGTCATTGACAACAGCGGTATCTTACACGTAAGTATATATCGCAAATTAGTATCGCAAAGATATTCGAGAAAATATGCATCAAAAATAGCAGTGAATATCAATTTATTTTTATCAAAAATTTTATACTACGGCTTAAAATTATTTATTTGCTATAAGATTACTTGTTAATATTTAATGAAAATTCAAATTTCTTCTGTATGTCGAATCATAAAACCTATGATTCGACAAAGAAAACAAAGAAATATTGAATAGAAAGAGAGGTCCGACCAAGTTCAGACTTCAGTGTCCCATTGTAGTTTTTTTAAATTTCTAACTATCAAGTCTTGACGTGGTAATAGTGAAAACTATGTTTTTCGTGGGTCTAATATGCATAAATTTAAGTGATTTTCTGCTAAATAACTTGTTTGCATGTCTGGTTACGGAACTGCACAACAGGTAAAAGTGTGTACTTCCCCACTGTAATCGTTAACGTGTAGTGTTACGGTGAAAATATTCATGCGTTTTTGGATAATGCTGTCTCCGAAGGCTTTATTCGAATGAGAGACGAAAAATCTAGACTAACTATTTAAAAGAAAGCTACTCTTTCAAACGAGATGCTCAACGGCCCACAAACGTTTAAAGTGCATAGGCAGACCAATAATTTATTTTAACATTTAGCAATCAACCTTCTTCCCTATTTCCGTTAAGTATTTAATTTACCCGTGTCTGCGTATTAGAAAAACAGAGAGCGCTCGTGTCGCTCAAAAAACATGTCCGCCGGAGTATACACATCAGTATTGCTTTGAATGGGAGTCGGAAAGAAAACAAGGTATTATTATTAATTAAGGGTGTGAAAAAGGTTGTCACTGCGGTTAGATACTCTGCGCGAGTTCACGAAAGCTACGCCGTCATCCAGGAACATTATAGAAGTTCAGCGAATGATTAATTCTGACATGATAATCATGTGCGGCGTGAGAGCAAAAACGGGTGAAAGCATTGAGTTGTATGCTTTATGCCTTCAAACTAGTGCCCTAACAAAAGATCCACATACGATAACTGGCAGATTAAAAATTAAGAATAACTGTAATAAGGACTCAGATGTAGAATATTCTGTGTTCATTGACAAAATGACATGTTCGTGCCAGGCCGGTACCAGTCAATCGTGTAAACGTACAGTAGCTGTCCTGCTGTACTGTTACAGGTGAGTAATTTTTGTGACTAAAATGTAATATTAATACATTCACTTCAGTGGCAATTAAATTTATTTGTGTAGTACTGTAGGATCATGGCTTTTCTGAATTCCATCATTTCATTTGCAATTTTTTATTGAAATACCTTTAATTGGTCATTAAAAATAAGAACAGTCGGGGAAAGCGAGAAAACTATTTTGTAAGTAAATTTTTTCGTTTTTAAGGCCTGTTTTAAACTTGGAAATGCGTTCGGGTATGATTGAAGTAAAGGTTCAATTTCCCTTAGTTCGTTATACTTAACCTCAAAACGAGCTGGGAAAAGGAAGGTCTTTCTGCTATTTACACTGGAATTTAGAAGTAAATATACGAAATTCTAAATGTTATTACTCAAGCAAAGTAGGGGAGATTTAGTTGTTACATCCAACCACCTTTCCTAAGGTTTTTTGAAAATTTAACATCTAAAAAATGACACTCTATTATCAATAAAACGTATATAAAAACCACAATGTTTTCGCTTCCCCCGACTGATTCTTGTTTTTATTGAATTAAAGTTATTAAAATAAAAATTTCAAATAAAATTATCAAATTTAGAAAAGCCGTGATTCTAAAATATTACCTCTATTTGTTTCTATTTTTTTGTAGGAGAGATTTAAGTACCTTGGAGTTGGTTTCCTCGACCGACAAGAATTGCCAAGTGTATACTCCCGACCGCCATATTTTTTGATTCACGCAGTGACCACCAGTGGCGCATGCAATTTTAAACTCCCAATAGGATTTGCTACCCACCACCGCCATCCCGAAAACTTGCACAGTTTCAGAGTTTACTTTTTTTCATATTAAACAAGAATGTTTAATCAAATTTGTTTGCTCCTGATAACGTAAATTATGGTGTTTGCTCTTTTTTAGTAATATAAGTTTCGCGGTACATATTGTAAGTGGTTCGAACATCCTTGCTGACAGTTTTAGTTCATCGACTTTAAATATCGAAGTGCCCGCATGATGACGCTTACATTAAGAACGCACTGTGACGGAAACTTTCCACTCGCAAAATAGATGACGTTAAGTACACATAATACGCGTGTGTTGCATAAATAAATATAAAGAATGTTGAATTACATGAGAAATTGCGAATAAATGTGACAAAGTATGAAAATATGCCCTATTGGGCCCAACGAACGGAAAGGTCACTATGCGGTCATTATGTATTCAAGTTACAGGCATACAATTTCATAACCGCTCAATTCACGAGGTCTACTAGGGTCGTTTGAAATTTAAAAATGTACAGATACAATAGATTCCTTTAAAAAAAGAGGCAATCCCTTTACTTTAAAAGAGCCTCGATAATTCTCTGAGGAACCTAATCACCTTTAAGCTAATAAAAAGCATTCAAACGGGTTTAAACTAGTTACCATTAAACTCAATTATGTGTAAACATCTAGCGTTATCCAAATAATCTAAAACACCTATCTCATCAGCTAAGTTACGAAAGATGATTTATTCTCATGAGTTTATGAAATAAAATTTTCGCATAAATTCTTTGTGATAATGCAAGGTAATAAATGATACTGTGTTATAAAACAGAAAACCTGTAATATATTCTCACCTTGCTCTAAATCCGACATGTCGAAGAAAGAAAATTTCCACTGCCTATTTTATTAATTATTAGAAAGAAATTATTGACTTACGGATTTTTGGTGAAAGATGGAAAGGAAAATTTACCTTTATACGTTATTTTTCTGTGGCATTTTGTTTCAAGGGATTCGAACTTTAGAAAAGAATAGTAAGTGCGATAATATATTTAAAAAATCATAATAGAATATAATTTGAACCATTCTGTTTAAATCATCAGATCTGCATTCTCGTAAGAAGCGTTTGATTAATAAAACGCCAAATGGAAATAGATCAGTTACTATTCAACAAGTTCCATACATCGTAAAAATTCTAAGAGATGGAAAACATTCCTGTGGAGGCAGCATTTTATCACCTAATAATATATTAACTGCTGCTCACTGTGTTCATGATCGTGCTAAGGTGTACAGCGTTGTATCTGGTTCTCACTTTAGAAATCGTGGAGTGCACCATGAAATTAAAATTACAATAGTACATCCATATTATCAATTTCATTTGAATGGGAATGACCTTGCTATACTCGTTATTTCTCCTCCGATTGATGTAGTTACTTCACCTAACCGAAAAATCAATCTATATAATGGACCTTTACCACCAAATGCTTTAAGTGGAATTTTTAGTGGTTGGGGATGTAACCGGATATTTCTGTAAGATATTTCTAATTTATTAAGCGATAACAAAATTGTGACAATATTCCACTAATTTTACTTTCCATAATTTTTTGCTATCCTACAATATTCATCCCTTATTTGAATTTCGCGCCTATGATTGTGCAGTGGTACCTACATACATCTGACTTACTCGGAAATCGAACAGAGCTCTCTTTCGATCTTCATATGCTAGCCCAGTGGGCACAAAGTTTGGCGACGTCTTTACGACATTGTTACGACATCTTTACGATAACTTTACGACATCCTATGTCTATTTCGTTATGCTGTCTTTACGATATCATAAAAAAGTCGCATGATCTGACGATGTCTTTACAACATCGTAAAGACAGCAAAACGACATGAACATAGGATGTCGTAAAGTTGTCGTAAAGGTGTCGTAAAGACGTCGACAAATTTTGTGCCCACTGGGAGGTCCCACTAGCGTGCTAGATACGAAGTACTAGTAGACGTCCGCTGAGGGCGCCACAATTTCGTTAAATGTAGGGATTTAATACAGTAACGCATGAAATGAGGGAGTCGCCATCGCGGAATGACGCGGCATCAAGTCAGTTCGCTTTCACACGACGGAAACTGAATCTCTGTGCTATAGTTGAAATTCTGTCACAGCAGGCAGCAAGGCATCGTCAAAAAAGAAGTAGTACAGTACCGAAAAACACGCACAAATCTGCAGTTCTTCCAATATCTACCTGCCAGACTTGCTTGAAATCTCATTTTAGTAGTAGAAGAGAAATCACAATCAAGGCGCCTGTGACAGGGCTCCCTTGTGGTCAGCCACACTGACGAGTCCACACAAGTGAACCCAGGACGAAACTGCTAGCCAGAATGGCTGGCTACATCTACTAACTTTTGGAGCCAGCTTTTTGATGATGGATTCCGACATGGGAAGCTACCTTATTAACCTGACGTAGATCCTTTCTACATGAAAACAGACAAGTCTGCTGTCAATGGTCAGATTCCAGAGTCACCAAGCGTTTCTGTGCGCCTCATCATTAAGGAGATACTTGTCTGTGTTAAGCATCGACATATAGTACTGGACCGCTAACTACGCCCGTCAGAAGTAGAATAGGGAATAGAAAGAAAGGTAATCCAGAAATTTGACCTGTCCTTTTCTGAGGATGGTGATTGATAGACTGATACTTTTCTAATAAAAGCAGATGGAAGATGACATAAACCAATCACCATCTTTAGAAAACGACATGCCGAATTCTCTCTTTTTCTTCCCCGTTCCACTTTTCATGGCTATAGGTAGCTGCCCGATACTAAGTATATGTCCACGGTTTTTAGTTAAAATGTGGCGCCTGCAGTGGACGTATACTGGTACTCCGTAGCCAAAGCCTCCAATAATTTGTAACTTTTAAACATTCCGATGTTGATAACAACCTAGGATCCGAAGTCGTAAACTATGTCGGAAATTGGGATAGTGAATGAGGTAGTATATATATTACGACGTCAGAATTTTTGATAGGACAGTGAAGTTACATTTAAAAAACATACCCTCAACAAAATAAAGTTTCTTCTATTTTCCATTTTAGGGGCATTGAATTATATCCTAACCAACTGCGATCAACGACTCTGCCAATAATCAACAAAAGCAAATGTCAAAGTTACTTCCCAAAACCTTTAGATATTGTTTATAGTACAGATATCTGTACATTTGACAAAGCTGGAAAAAAAGGCCTATGTCATGGTGATTCTGGAGGTCCTTTAGTTTTCAACAATCAACTAATTGGAGTCTCCTCTTGGGGTAGTAAAACATTAGATCACAAGTATCCTGATGTTTTTATAAATGTGGCTCATCCTGTGTATAGAAAATGGATCATAGCAAACATTCAACATGTATTCTAAAAAATCTAACTAAAATCAAAATCTTCTAAATAAAGGAAATAGACTAATTTGGAAGTAAGTTGAGTGCCTGAGAAAGCGAGCAAAAATCCCTAGCTGACGTTGGCGTAATTGTGTAACCGTTTCGTTCACGTAATCCGATAGGGATGTGCGAAATAAAAAGCAACGTTACTAACTGCTAATGAATCTGCATCCGAAAGATTTTCAAAATCACAAAGTATCATAATTTATTAAAATAATAATGACAAAGTAATTTTTCCAAAATTTTGACTTTTATTTGACCAATATTATTAAATATATTCTACAAAATAAATAATTTACCACCTTAATCACTTCCCGCCATTATCACTACATATCCTCTACCTAATTCTTTATACTCACAGCGCTCAACCTGCCACTAATTAACTATATTCTCGTATGCATATTTCTCTCCAACTAATATAGGGAACGGGCACATACTAGGTGATGTGTTTTTCTTTTATTTAGATCGTTTTCTTCCTTTTGGCTTTAAACGAATTTTATTCTTACCTGTATTTAAATTTAAAAAAACGCGTCACCTAGTATGTGCACGTTCCCGTACCCCTCCTCAAAACAATATACCCTCTTTTGAACCCAGTACACTCTCTCCAATCACAGCTACTCGCCAGACCGACACATCGTGATCCTTTGCACCCCAATAAAGAAGAAAGTATTGGTACGAATTCAATTGAAAAGACTGAGACACGCCGAAAATTACACTTTGTGACAATGACGCATTGGATCAGGGTGTCAATTCATGTAAATTCGAGAAGACGGTGTTTCAATTTTTAATCTTTCTATACGTACAAATGCGGTGCAGAAGCTTGAAGTAGGCGAAATCACTTCAATGCGTCAGTACGGAAAGGCTTCAAATTTGTTAATGTGTCTAAATTCGTCAGAGTAAAGTACAACCTCGAATTCGCCCCAATTTGTCACGGCGAATTTCAGCAAGTGTTGATTCATACAATTTAAATCGAAACAGGAAAACTAGCAAGCGGGGAATTTACAATTTATTGTAAATATGTAGTAAATTGTCCCGTAGTTTGTTTTCAATACCACTTGAAACTGTGTTTTCTTAGTCTTATTTAATACCTGAAATCAGCCTTAAAATAATACTTTTTTTACAGTGTTGACCCAAGAGATTAACATTATGTTAATAAGCTACGTAATACCATTTATTCTCATAAGCTCATCAAATAAATTATGCGAAAGTTCGTTGTCTTACAAAACACGAAATTTTCCATCACGTTCTACGGATGGTTTCAGTATTTAATTGAGTGCAGATCGTAGTAGGTACACGATTTTTCGTTGTGAAAAATGGAAATAAAATTTGTTTTCTGTACGACAATTTTTGGAGCCTGGTTTCTTAAGGAATTGGGACTTCAGAAGATCATAGTAAGTGAAATAATTAAAAAAAATAAATATATACCCTATCCGGCCTAGTGAATCGAGCGGTCACTATATGGTACATTTGCGGTCGCGTAATTCCGCAACCGTTCCGATCACCTCTTCATATTTATTCACAATTGCACATCGAACTCAATACTCTTTTTATCTTTTTATTATACTATATATTTTGGAAAAGTCTCCTGTAACCACAACCTTAAATTCATAAGCCTCAATATTTATAATTTATAGTCGCGGACCGTTGTCGCTTTTGCGCTTTATGCATGCCAGTGTTTTTGTTGACGCACGACAATTTTCCAACTGAAAATTAATATAATAAAATCGAAAACCGACTCATATATTGCGCGCAGTAGTGAGTTGTTTAACATGACGTATCGTTCATGTAAGGATAGGTTGAAAATGAGAAGAGGGTTAGCACTGTTCTTGACATACGAGTGCAGATAACTTTTTTGGAGAAAATATGTTAAACATAAGGTAAAGTTAACACATTGCACTGCGACTGCGTACGATTTTTTAAGAAAATATTCTTAACGTAAAAGGAACGTTTTCAAAGTCTGAATAATAATATTTTTGAAGTGGAAATGCATTTGCGCAATTCTGCTTCATCTTTTTATCGATTGTAGACCTTTCCGTTTCATGAAATACAATTAACTAATCGAAATTTAAAGTTAGAGTTCCCGCTTTTGATCAAATCGATCCGATACACTAACCTGAAACTTTGGATATTTTATTTTATATCGTGACACTGAAAGGTCGTCAATCGCCAAAATCATGGAACATTACTGATAAAATACATTCTATACTTGAGAAATATTACTATTTGTTCATTTCTAGCTTACTTTTACGTTAAGGATATTTACTTGAAAAAGTTGTTTGCATTCCTATAACGTCGTGCTAATATACTCAGTTCAAACCCTCGAGGGCTTTCCGCTCTTCGGGTCGCTTTTTCTAATTGGTCAGCCACTTACGCGGACGTGCCCGTACAGCCTGCACAGGGACCATGGTGGTAGGTGACGAAACTGCACAATTTAAAATCAGCGTGTTTAGGGGAGCTGAAATAGGTGACCTTTGAAATAAGACGATGTTTATTGTATAATGAATTATTATTTACATCATTTTTTTAAAACCATGACACCTCCATTCTCGTAAGAAGCGTTTAATTAATAATACGCCAAATGGAAATCGACAAGTGACAATTAAACAAGTTCCCTATGTAGTGAATATTGTAAGAGATGAGAAACTTGTTTGTAGAAATACTATTTTATCGTCTAATAAGTTTCTAACTACAGCTCACTGTGTTACTGATCCTAATGTGGTGTACATCTTTGTATCTAGTTCGTGGTCCTAATGGGATGTACATTGTTGTATCTAGTTCATACTTTATAAATGATGGCGTACGCCACGAGATAATGAAGACAATTTTACATGACGATTATAAAGTTGCTTTAAATGAGAACAATTTTGCTCTACTAATTAATTCTCCACCAATTGAGGAGCAATGAGCTCCTCATTTGAGTAAAAACGATTACCGGTGAGCCATCTCCTCAGGTAAGGGAACAAGTAATAGTCGCTGGGGGCCAGCTCTGGTGAATACGGTGGCTGAGGAACCAATTCGAAGCCGATTTCAAGCAATTTTACTTGTGCAACTAAGCATGAATGAACAGGCGCATTGTCGTGATGATAAAGCGGTTTTTTCTTCTTCAAATGCGGTCGTTTTTCGGCGATTTCGATTTTCATTCGGTCCAATAATGATGAATAGTATGCTCCGGTTATGGTTTTACCTTTTTCAAGATAGTCCACGAATATTATGCCATGTGCATAAGTTTTCCATGTGCATAAGTTTGTCAGTCAGTTTTCGGAGCACTTTGGCCCGGTAGAACCCACTGTTTTGCCTGTTGCGTTGACTCAGGAGTGTAGTAGTGGATCCAGGTTTCATCCATGGTTATGAATCGGCGCAAAAACTCGGTTGACTTACGCGAAAATAATGCCAAATTCTGCTGGGAAGTTGTCACACGAATTCGTTTTTGGTCCACTTTGAGCAAACGCGGCACCCATCGCGCGCAGAGGTTCTTCATGCCCAAAACTGAATGCACGATTTTGCCCACACGTTCCAATGATATGCCTGCAGCATTGGCTACCTCTTTTAATTTTACTTTGGGATCATTCAACATCATATCATGGATTTTTTCGACATTTTCTGGTGTAGTGACCTCTTTTGGGCGCCCAGATCGTTCAGCATCAACTGTG
>NC_046657.1:80014437-80015840 GCF_010883055.1 Belonocnema kinseyi | reverse complement strand
TTGAGGAACTTCCGAAAACGCACTTTTCTGAAGTATTAAAAAAACTTGAAAAGCGATTGACCAAGTGTATAGAGCTCCAAGGAGATTATGTTGAAAAATAAATTTACCCAAAAAAAATTGTTTTTATACTTCATTCTAAGGAATTATTGAACTACCCTCGTAATATAATAATAAAATAATTTTTATTTTCATGAAGCGTGAAGAAAATAAAATTTTATTGGTTAGTGACATGTTGACTAAACAAATTAAAAACGTTCATTAAAAACAATAAATATATCCATATAAATAAATAATCCCCAATAAAATTGCGTCGGCTGAAAGGTTTGATTCACCGCACCAAGAATAGTTCACATCCCCCCACTAACGCTTTTTTATTCCGAAGAATGCCAGTAATGCCACATAAACACAATGTAGGTAAATCACTGAATCTCTTCGGATTATAAAAGCAATCAATGAAATCAACATTATACATACATTTAACTTGAAAAAGCGACGAAGATTAACCAAAGAACACGTCTTCTTTGAGCACTTGTAAAGACTTTCGTGAAAATTTGTTACGGTCGTGTCACGTATACAGTCTTGAACAGCTGTGCACACTCGAACTATTCACGAAAAAATAGTTAAGCACAAAAGCAATAAATGAAACTACTAATAAGTCTGCGCGTATGTCGATTTTAAATAGAACAAATTCGCATGGTCACTGTTGCCCCACGGTTCACATCACCCCACTTTACCCTACGAGTTGCGATCACGAGATATCTGGTCTGCAAGTATACGGGTTTGCAGAGGGGTAAATTTTCTAGGACATACACACATGTAACAGGATACATTTATCAATAGTCGGTAATGTAAGTTTCTAATACATATATCTCTTTCTGATATCTCAGAGATCTGCGTTACTTACGAAATTAACTGATTTCTTCATTCAGGAGATTTGAATTTTTATTTAAATTTTTAAAATACTTGTTGAATATTTAATTTGATCCAGCGTCTATACATTAGATGAACCACGTTTTTGATAGGCACAGGCCTTATTCCAGTTCTGTCAAAAAGTACAGATATCCGTACTATGTACAATATCTAAAAGTTTCGGATAGTAACTTTGAAATTAGCGTTGGGTAATTATCAGCAGAGTGACTCATAGCAGTTCGTTATGATAAAATTGTCTGCCCGGGAAATAAAAAATTCCATAAATTTCGGTTTATACTGTTATAAACCACCATCACACAAATTTTTTACTAATTACAATCGAGAGGGGATAGTTTACTATCTACTAGGCAGTCTGATAAGTACCTGAAAACTCTAAGAGATGGCATTAGTATTCACTAATGTGAACCATTTTCGTCGAGCTTGATCCTTCAAATGACGCCCGTCAAAACTTTAGCCATTTATGTTTACGCATT
>NC_046657.1:80001195-80014337 GCF_010883055.1 Belonocnema kinseyi | reverse complement strand
TGCACCATATATCTAGTCGGGAGTGGTGCTGACTGAAAACAGATGATTTGGAGCAATTCGCGCGCCATCTGTTGGTCATTCTAAGGACTTATTGAACTACCCAGGTACCATTTATTACCATATAAAAATCTTAATCGAACATTACCAATGCTTCCTGCAGCTATCATCCGGAATGCCTTGGTTCAAAATGTGGCGGCGGTATGTTAATAGGGAAATGACACTGTCTTGACATGTAAAAATAAAACTCTCCGTGTAAGACTTCAATCCGGCCAACATTTTGGTCAAAAAAAATTCTTGACTCTCATATTGGACTTCTTAAAAACATGATTCACATCACTGCACTTTACCCTACAATATATGCTTATCATTATCTGGTATGCCTTTTGAGGTGATGAGAGTTTATCATGTGGGTAGGAGTATAGGGGAATATTGTGAGTAAATCAGAGAAAAAGCGCAATCATATGCGGTTAAACTGGTCAGATCCGGTTAGACTGGTCAGAACCGGTGAACAACGAGATAGGAATATGATGAGAATCCAGTTACAAGCCGATTAGGTGACGGTTACAACCCGCAGACGAAATTCGTTTACAGGTCGGTTAAAAAACGGTTAGGGATCTGGTGCAATTATTATAGGATGCTAGATAGAAGCCGGTTAGTTGCCGTTTACAACCCGAGGACAAAATCCAGGTAGAGGCCGTTAAGAGACGGTTAAGAAACAGGTAGGAATATTATGATGACCCAGTTACAAACCAATTTGGAGACGGTTACAACCCGGGAAGAACTTATGATACGGGGCCGGTAAAGAAATGGCTAGGAATCGGGTGCAAATATTACAGGATGCGGGTAAAAACCAGGTACGTTGCGGTTAGATACAGATTTTGCCCTGTTAGAATCGACTTTTAACCGGTTTCTAACCGGGTTCTATCCGACATTTTAAGCAGGGAAGTGTTTTGAGTCGACGATTTGGCAATAATTTGATAATTAATGGACTTATCATCTTTCTGGAGTACTTTGCAGGCGGAAATATGTTATAATTCAATATTTATTTTATTTTTTTTATATTTAATATACATTTGTAGACATAATACATGCCCTAGTTAATATTGCAATTTTGTATTGAAAGTTTAGACAGATCAAGCACCCCAACAGATAGTTCGTATCTACGGTGCAATCTGAAGCGGTGTGACGTGACAGAGGAGATGCCTCTACCACCACCACTGTTCTCGATGAGAAAGGGTAAGGGAGGCGGCTACTATCGGAGCATGTTTTCTCTCTGGGCATTTCCCCGAGTTGGTCATGTCTGCTCTAGTGCACAACAGAAACCCCTCCTTTATCCCTAAAAAGTTCCATGCGAATCTTCCATTGTTCGAAACAGTGCTGAAAGACTTGTTCTACTTGTAGCTACTTCAGGACGCGTGCTGCTTTCTCTTTCATAGCTTTAGCGGACTTAAATCTTTTTCTTTTCAATGCAGATTTCACCTTTAGAAACAGATACAAGTCGCATCGCGCAAGGTCCGGCAAATAAGGCGGAATTTATGCGGAATAAGTAGGCGCATAGTCTTAGTGCGAAACACATCACTTGTCCTGCTACAATTCAGACCTTTTTTTCCTTATTCTTTTACGGAGTTCAGCAAAAGCGTGAAGGTAGTACTGTGGGTTAATAATTTGCCCTTCAGGAGCCCAGTAAAGGCACACAATCCCCTAAATACCGAAAAAACAATTATCATCGATTTGAAAATTAATCGTTTTCCGATCATAAGTAACAACCCAGGATTAGTCTCATGTTATTACCTTTTCCAATAAGATTATGTAATTTTCACTAGCATTCTAAGTTTCAGTAAAAATATTTTTAGAGAGCTTCTTGTTGTTTAAACGGGAGCATTTTAGGCACCATTTTGGCACACACTTTTTTCACGTTAAAATTGTTATGTAAAATTTTCTGCTCGTCTTTCGTTGAATATTTGACTCCAAATGAATAAAGTACTACCGTGACGGCAAGCATGGTCGTTGTAGATACTTTTCTCCTCGCAGACAGTTCGGAAGACCAAATCTGGTAGATAAGACGCTTGTGTCTGCTTTGGCGAGCATCTTTTATCGATTTCACACCCTGAATGCGACTCTGTAGCAGGCCAAGGTATGTCGACAAGCTTAGGGTCTTCGGGGATTCCATTAAGTTTTCCTTGCTTCAAATGTTTTCCATATGAGATAATAAATCTGGTAACACAAAGCAGCTTTAATCTCTCTATGCACCGCACGATATGCGGATAAACCTTTAGGCCTTCCAAAAGAGAGACGATAAGACCATGAGGTGACGAATCGAAATCTGTGCGGTAATCAGTGCAAGACATCGATAGATCGTACTGATAGAATACTGCGTCTTTGCAGATTCATCTATCGATGAGCAGGTTCTTTCGGCAAACACTCCGGAATAGGCTCTTCCGACCTTAAATATGCAGTAAAAATACGAGTCAGATGCTGGTGGGTTGAAGGAAACTGCATACACCAGAAGGTCTTGATACTATCTGGTCTCAGAGCGAACTAGTTCTTTATGTCACTTAATACTTTTTTTACCTCCTCGATAGTCATGGATAGGCATTCTTCCTTAGGTGTTATTAGGGTATTGCATAATTTCTTGAAGCTATTTATGATCTTCGAGTCTTCTTTCTGTGGAAGCTGAACTTCATAAACTTCTCTCCAAAATGCTTTGACCTACTCTGGTTTGGGTGAATGGTCGACAGTTACTGAAGGGTCTTTAAAGAGTCAAGATTAGTCAAAGTAAACCTGTTGGTTTTCTCCTACCCACCTCCCTCTCCCCTCTACACTTCTTCTAGAACCAGATGGTACTCGTATTATGTCAATAGGTAGTCAAGAGCTTTGTATTGTTAAGTGTGTGATAACGGATTCACAGTTCGCGCGCGAACTATCGAACCTTGGCGGTGAAATGCCTGCCAGCTTTTATGCAGTCAATCACATACTGAATGCGAGACGCGTACTGTCTTGCCCAGCCTACCTTTATGCTGAGATGATGCATTCGTCTTTTGGTCTTATGATCAGCCGCTTGTTTGGTTTTACGGTTTGTATCTGCCAAAGCTCTCTTTGCATTATGCACACCACAATTGACAGTCTAGTGGTCAGACACTTGGGAAAAATCTCTATGAAGCTCGCCATCCAGTTCAGCTAGATCTTTCGGCTTGAAAAAAACCTGAATGTTGATTTTTCTTTTGATCCTGAAGCATCGCTCTTACTCTATGGGATGCCTGATCGCGGTTGGTCTCAGTACTGTCTCTCTTTCTTTATTACCGGCTTGTTCTGGCCGCGTTTGAGTAGTCGCTCCGCTTCTATAACCCTTTTCCCGGAGTTTCTCCGTACGATTTAGTAACCTTTTATGCGAGCAATGCGAGAGCACAGAGTGTTTCTCGCACCACAGAGCACGCAGTCGCGCCATGTAACCTTTTCATTCAGGACTATACTGGTATTATAGCACTCCAGTAATTTGTCCCTGAGATGATCCATCTACTCAAAACAAATGAGATTTTGCAGGTCCATCACATTGAATCGGTCTTGATTGGCTCCTGTGACTCTAGGGTAGTCGGAATTGTTGTCTAACCCATTGTTGGAAGCCCTGTGCATTTAATTGTTTTGAACCGCACTTACTACAACTATGTTCGCTGTTGTCATTATTATTCCCACGTGCTGTTAGTGAAAAGATGTCGTCCATCCTTTGTAGAGCCCTGAATGCAAGGATAAGGTTGCATACTCTGAGAGGTCCCCCGGCATCCCAGAGTTGCCGTTTGCAATACTTGGGGACCATCCCTGGACAATATTCCGTGCCTCCTTATTGATTATCGTAATAATATTCAGCAGAAAGCCCTGTTGCAGTCATCCTCTGTTCGCAACCTGAGGACCCACTTGTTGGCTTTATCAAAGGATCCACGGTTTTATTAAAAAGGAATCGAAAATGAACCATTATCACTAACAGATATCATCATTTCTATTATACCGAGTCCTCATTGGGCATTATTTTTACATTTTGGAATTTCTATTCCTCATTGTATTTATCATTCCTAATTTTGCTTTAATACAACTTCTGTTTTCTGAATTTGTATTTAAGATAATTGTGATTTTTCTGAATCTCCGCATAACCTAATATTTATTTACACGAATTTCTACCTATCATATTTTACATGTATTCGAATTATCATTTAACATCATTTATTTTTTTCCGAATATCCACCTAATCTATACTCTGTTCACCAAGAGAACAAAATCAAATTCAAGTAGGAGAATCCTGATGGACGGATTTTTAATTGCGTGGATTTATTTCAGGCCGGATGAGCTGTAGGACAAATGAAATTTCTCTGACATGAGGTGGTGTCAAAACGCGGATATCTTTGACATGCGCAGTAGTAAATCCTATGTATTTTTAGATCGGCATATGACGTTACATAGCCTAAAAGTGTACAGGAATGATTTTTGTGCATACCAGAGATATTGGCGTTTAGATTCAACTTGTGAAATAGCTATTAGATGAAGTAGGAATTATGATAAATGGTGATTCGTATAAATAAATTTGAAAGATAAAAATCATGACATATCCCTGTTCGGCAACTTGATTTTCGGTGGTCAGATATAACTTGGGTTAAATGAAATCCGGGGGTTATTCAGGCGCCTCCAAAGGATGTTGTCTAAACCTAAGAATTACAGGGCAATAACTTATCTGAACACGCTCTAAAAGATCTTCACAGCTATCTTAAATGATAGGATTTTTCGAACAATCGGACTCGTGTGACTAGAGATGGACGAACAGCGCGGCTCATAGATAGGCGTAGCAGGATGTACGAAGAACCTACCCATCGATAGATGTATCTGCAAAGACGCAGTTTCCGAGCAACGCTGTCTGTCGATGGCCTACAATGACTACCGGAAAGCTTTTGATTCAACCTCCTATAGACTTATCTACTGTCTGTTGGAAAGCTTAACTTTTCATCCACACATCGTGAGGTGTATAGAAAAAAAAACTATGAAAACCTGGATTTACTATCTCATATGGAAAACATCGTATGATAAATAACAACGTCACCTTTCAGAGAGGTGTCTTTCAGGGCAACACCATGATCCTTCTCCTCTTTATCTACACTCGAGAGATTGCAATGGAGTTTGGATCAGAGAATTGAGCCAAGTTTAATTTCAAGCGAGTAAAATTTAATGGCAACCCCGAAGTACGTGGGCTATCCACAGAGCCGTATATATAACGTAAAATCTATAAAGAATACTCTCCGATGCAGATACAAGCATATTAACGCGCAGAGTTGATCCTCTGAACTGTCGACGTGAAACAAATTATACTGGGACTCTGATTTAACGGAACCTGGTATACAGGATGAGGTGGTCTAAGGGACCGAAAGAGAGGCGCTTGAAAGGTCAGCGGAGTTGCGCAGTTTACGGGGCAGCACTATCAAGAGATACAGGCAAGAAGAAGAAGGTTTGGAGAAGTCCGTAAATCGGAGTTTCATTGTAACTGCAAGGAACATTCTAGCCGTCTTAGTAGTATTCTATTTATTTGGAGTGGTTCTGTGGACGAAGAACGAACTCAGTTTCCTTGATTTCGGGTCACGGAAAGTTATGCACATGAAAAAAAGCATGCACCTTAGGTCATCTAATCAGCGACTTTACATATCACACCGTCAAGGTAGTCGCGGAATACTAAATCTCGAATATCTTCACAATAAGGTTATTCTGTGTACATCATTTAAAGTCTTAAATGGACGAGACCCTCTTCTTAAAGTCCTGAGGAAATACGAAGAAGTTGCCTGGGAGCGTTTCTGTAGAAAATTGCGAAAAAAAGATATAAAAAACGACCGCAGGTTCCCACAGGGAGCAAGTTTTACCATCCTATCTGTGTAATTCTCCCCACGTTACACTATACCCTTCCCTCCTCTATGCATTGCCCTGTCCAGGGTAAAATATACCCATTCCATATTTATATACCATTTATATTCCATATTTATATGGATTTTATATGAAAATAATTTAAGGGGTGATGTTTAAATAGGGAATTATCCAAGGAGGGGCCCATTATGGTATATGCTGCATGATGGGAGGGAAAAGAGTTTCATTAAGAGGGAATAAATAGAGAAAAAAGACGAATATAATAAGGTAGGTACTTAAATGTATGTATGGAGGGGGGGGGGTCAATACATGGAGGATGTGGCTTGGAGGTAAGTGTATCATATATGTAGGCTGTAGAGGGTAAAGAGGTAGATTTATAGTAGGAGCAGGGTAGTTCACGGAGGGGGTGTGTGTGTGAGTCCTGAGAAATCTGGTGATACATACAAATAAGATGAAGAGAGCATGGTTCTAGCGGGTTCAAAATGGTTGCTGAAGAGTAAAATGTTTGTGAGGGGCAAGCGTATTTTTGATGCTTGGTGTGAAGTAGAAGTGAGATGCAGAAGTTGGTTGAAGTTTAGTGGGATTGAGGTGGGGAGAATGGGAGGGATTTATGGTCGACGAGATTGGAATGCAAGAGAAGGCTAGAAGAGAAGAGATGATAGGGAACAAGTAGAACAAAATAATGTTTGGGGTGACGTGGAAAGGCCAGATAGAGATATAGCAAATTTGCAGAGAAAGGGAAAGAGTGGTGTTGGGGAGCTCTAATATCATGGAACGTTCCAGGAAGCCTTCAGGCACTTTAAGGATGTTTCAGAGGACCGTTCCAGCAACGTCCTTGGAACGTGTAAAATATTCGCCCCTTTAGAACGTTCCAGGAGCATCCTACTGGAACTTAAACGGGCCTCATGGTTATTGTTATTTTTAACAACAAAACTCTCGAGGTATATGAGATGGTTAAGACGGCAAGCCTAGAGAAGGCATCAGCGAAGAAGAGAATAAGAGTGTTAAGGTTTAACAGGAACTATGGGTGGATTATGCCAAGTGAAAGAGTCCAATATTTCAGTAAGACAGGAGGAAAAGAAAGTCATGGGCTTATAGCGAGGATGAGATCTAGATGCATGAAGACCGTAAAATGGGTCAAGGGGGTGTTAGGTGAGATGGAGAAGAATAAAAGGTAAAAGGAAGAGGAATGGAGAAGGAAAGATTGTGAATAGGAGAGGAAGTAGATATGAGTCAAATGTAAATATTGTAAATAGTAGATAAGTATTAGGTATTAGCCGCGAAGATAGAGTTTACCAATGCGAAGCAAAGCGAGAAAGTAGGCACACGCGTGCAAGGAAAGGCGAAGCGAGGATGGCAAGTTAATAAGAGCGAGCGGTCTTAGAGATGAAGTTCGGATGAATGCTAGTTCTTGAGAGTTAGTTTTAAGAAAATTCCGTAAAAATATAAGTATAAGCACATAAGGAAAGCACATCGGCATGACTCGCAGCGAAGATACTCTTTATATCTTCTTTTTATATATTGTTCTCAAATATTACCTAATTAAAGTATTTCTGTCTAACCCAAGTATTATTATTCAGTATATTATTAATGTCTCCTCTCTGTGTGTAGAAACAGAGGAGGGGCAAGCGTGTTGAAAATGACTCATGAATAGGAGAGGGGAAGTAAATGGTTTTTTAAAGTTTCTGTACTTTAACTTACAGAGGAAGGATGCTATAAGTGTTCGAGTGAGACGAGGGTACGAGAGATGTAGAGATGAGTAGGCGATTAAGAGGGAGAAAAAAGGAAATATAGTCGTGAGGTGAAGAGAGGTATATGGGAGAATAGCGAGTAAACGGGTATTTTTTCACCAGATTTGACACCGATTATCTTTAACATGTGTACTTTCATCTCAATTTTTTTCAGAATTACATTTTTTCAAAATGGCGGACCAAGATATCTCAAAAATGTGGTTTTTTTACATGTATACCATTTTTTAGGTGAAAAAAACAATGATTTTGAATGTAAGTGAGCGAAATTGCTTCGATGCTTTTAAGTATCCCATTAGTTCCAATATTATATCGTATGTAATTTTTTACATAGAATCTAATTCTGACATTCTTTATACCACAAATGTTTTTTATGCAATAATTTATTTAAATAAATTGTTTGAACCAAATAATTTTGCAAAACTAGTCGCATGTTTGGATTAAGCGTTCTCAAAAACCCCTTAAGTAACCCTAAAATTAGTTAATAACGCAAAAATTGGTATACACAAATCGTTTAAACAAATTAATTTCGCAAAAGTATAATAATAATAAGGATTATTGAAAATAGGTTTTTAAAACAAACATTAAAATGATATTACGATATTAAAACGAACATTACATACAAATAAAAAAATTTATTTTTCCGCCGCTATTTTGAAATTTAGCATTTTAGTAGTTTATTTATTGCCAGAAACACAAAAAATATGAAATTAAATAATAATTTAGGGTTGATCATCGTTTTTTCACCTTAAAAATGGTATATATATACATATAGGAGTGGCAAAAGTGGAAAGAAAATTGATAGGAGGAAATAAACTGGAGAGTGAGGATGATTAAAGGAACGGAGAGAAGAGGGGATTTACGGAAAATAGGGAAGAATGGAAGAGAGTTAAAGGAGCAAAATATTGGCGATGTGGTGCAGAAGGTTGAAAAAGATAAATAGTTTAATGAGATGGGAAGAAACGAGAGAAGAGCAAGATAGAGATAGAGAAGGAAAATTGGTGCAAGTTCTATCATGCAAATGAAAAAAGACAACCATGCAGCATCTTCTATATGGAATTTATTTGAGGAAAATAACCAACTTTTTACCAATTTTCACAAAATAAAATTTGAAAATTGTCCCTAAAGAGTCTAAAGTGCATTTTGAACGTAAGAATGAATCCAGTTTCTGTAATCAGGATGCAACAAATTTGCAAAAACATCAGGATATAGTGAATTATCATCTGTTCCACTCCAAGACATAATGCCAACCAGCTGACCATTTGCAGTCAAGGGTGCACCGGAATCACCATAGCCACATCGTTTTAGCCTATGAGGATAATAAGTACATATATAATAATTTGTTATGTCCTCTATATTATGGTAAACATCCTGACAAGCTATGCGACTAATGATAGGCACAGTTATTGAGTGCAATTGGGCTGCATATCTCCTTCTTCCTCTACAATATATAAGAATTTTTAGTTAGAAAAAATGTTCTTTTATTATTGAAAAAATTTTGATTCTACAAGGTTTCTACTCATAGTGAATACCAAATATACTTGGTTTTGAAATAAATCATTTTTATCATGTTTTTTTTTCTAAATTGCTCCTAAATAATTAAGTAAGAAATACTCCACTTGCTCAAATTTCTTCTAAAATTGTATAATTTACACAAATTAAACAATTTTTGTTTTAAATATTTCATGCTTTTTTTAGAAATTGTAAGAAATCATTCAGAATGTTTTGAAATCTTTTTGAATTTTCTCTTAAAATTCATTCTCTAAAATAAAAACATCATTTGACAAAATAGTATAATTTTTTAACCAAAGAATATTAATTTTCAACGAAGCATGTAGTAGACAATATTTTAATTTTCTAGAACCAAACCGAAAGGCCTATGACAAAGCCATCGAACGCGTCCTTGGGTTGCGGATAGAGGGTCCCTGTACCAAAGGTTTCTGCTGAATATGGTTACAAAAATAAATAGGCAGTCGCGGATAATTAACCAGGGGTGGTCCCGAAGGAATGAACCCCCTTGCGGAGATGTGACAACCGTGCCGAAAGCTGAATGGCACCTGGGTGAGGTGTTTAGAACGGTGACTCTGGGATACCGGGCGACCTCTCAGAGTACGCAGCCTTATCCTTGCATGCGGAGCTCTACAAGGATGGACGAACCCCTTTCCCTAGCTTCTTGTGGGAACAACAATAGCAACACCAAACATAGTTGTAGTAAGTTCGGTTCAAAACAACAGTACACGCAGGGCTCCCAACAATGGGTCGGTCAACAATGCCGATCACTCTAGAGCTGGGGGAGCCAATGAAGATGGATTCAATGCGATGGATCGACGAAATGTCGGGACCTTTAGGTGGACAGAGCGACTGAATCACAACTTGCTAGAGTGCGACGATGCGAGTGTGGCCCCTGCACAGGGTTACATGGCACGGTTGCATGCTCTGTAGGGCGAGAAACACAAGGAGCTATAGCACTTTTCGCATCAACGTCTGCGAAACCATGCCGAACTACTTTTAAAAAAGGGGCTATGTAAGCGTAGCGCCTACTCTACCACAGCTAGAACAAGCCGGCAACCGAGAAAGAGAGGCGACACTAATACCCACCGCGGGCATACATCCGATAGAGGAAGAGCGATGCTTTATGACCCGAAGAAACATCAAAACCAAGGTTTCTCCCAGACCTAAAGATCTGGCTGAAATGGATGACGAGCTTCGTGGACATTTTTCCAAAGAAACCAACCTCTGGGCTGTCAATTATTCTGTGTGCAATGCAGCGAGAGCCTTGGCCGATGCAAACCGTAAAACAAAACCAACGGTTGATCATAAGACCGAAAAACGAATGCATCAACTTGCTATAAATATTGGCTGAACAAGACAGTACGCGTCTCGCATTCAATGTGTGATTGACTACATCACATCTGGTAGGAATTTTACCGCCAAGGTTCGAAAGTTCGCGCGCGAACTCCGAACCCCTTATCACACACTTAACAAGTCAAAGCTGCTGACCATCAGGCAGCATATTGTTGAGAGAATACGGATACTACCTGACGCTAAGAGAAGTCTAGAGCGAAGGGAGAGGTGGTTCAGAGAAAATCAACAGTTTCTCTCTAACCCATCTCAACTCTTACAAGACCCTCCAGTTACTTTCGACCACATGCCCAAACCAGAGAAACGTCGAAGTATTTTAGAGAGAAGTTTACGAAGGGCAGCATAGACTGGACGAAGACTCAGCAAATATAAATTGCTTCTAGGAACTGTGTTATGCCCTCATAACACCTAATGAAGAATGCCCACCCATCATTACCGAGGAGGTGAAAAAAATATTAAGAGGATGAAGAACTATTTTGCTCCGGGACCAGATTGTATCAAAATCTTCTGGTGGAAGAAGTTTCCTTCAACCTATCAGCATTTGGCCCGTATTTTCACCTCATATTTAAAGTCGGAAGAACCGATTCCGGAGTGGTTGGTGGAAGGGCGCACAATACTCGTGCCGAAAATAGGCAACTTAGCTGACCTGAAGAATTACAGGCCAATCACTTGTCTGAACACTCTGTAAAAGATATTCATAGTTATCCAAAATGATAGGATTGTTCGGGCAATTGAACCTGTGCGGCAAGAAATGTATGAACAAGGAGGCTCAAGGAAAGGCCTAGGGGGATTTCGGGAGAACCTGTTTATCAATAGATGTGTCTACAAAGATGCAGCATTTTACCAGCGTGACCTATCGATGGCCTAAATTGATTATCGGAAAGCTTTCGTTTCGACCTCCCATAGACATATCATCTGTCTTTTGGAAAGCTTAAAGGTTCATCCGCAAATCGCTAGTTGCATAGAGAGCTTGATGCCGCTTTGAAAAACCAAATTTACTATCTCATTTGGAAATAATCGTATGACAACTAACAAGGTCACCGTTCAGAGCGGTGTCTTTCAGGGCGGCACCATGAGCCCAGTCCTCTTTTGCCTTACATTATTGCCACTATCTCTAGCACTTTGCCATTCTAGGGGGTACTTTTGCGGCAAGCCTGCAGATCGAAAGTACTAAAGGATTGTAGAACGATAGACTAAGGAAATTGGAATGTAATTTGGGTTAGGCAAATGCGCCAAGGTTTATCTGAAGCGAGGAAAACCTAATGGCATCTCTGAAGACCATGAGCTCATCGATAGAAGCGCTAAACGACATCTTTGCGCTGGAGAGACTTATACATACCTGGGCGTGCCACAGAGCTGCATTCAGGATGTGAAATCTATAAAAAATACTCTCCGAAGCAGATACAAACGTCTCATCCGGCAAATTTGGTCATCCGAACTGTTGGCGAGGAACAAAGTATCTGCAACGAACATGCTTGCCGTCCCGGTAGTACTCTATTCATTTGGAGTAGTTCCATGGACGAAGAACGAGCTCAGATCCCTTGATATCGGGACAAGAAAGGTTATGTACATTAACAAAAGCATGCATCTTGAGTCTTCTGTTTGGCGACTGTACATCTCCCGCCGTCAAGGTGGTCGCGGAATATTGAATCTTGAATGTCTTCACAACAGGATTATTCTAGGTACAGCGCATAGAGTCGCAAATGGAAGAAACCCGCTTCTTCAAATGGTCAGGAAGCACGAAGAGGTGAGCAAAGGAGCGTTTCTGTACAAAGCAGCGAAGGAGGCTGCTGAAACACTGAGACTTTACTTCAGTATTAGGAGTGAGCAAAATGCATCAAATCTTATCTATCTCGAGTACTCACTCCTAAAAGCCCGGATTAAAAAAGCAGAAGAGAAAAACTTTCGTGAACAGCTCTTCGATAAAAGGATGCACCGTTTCATTTTGGCATGCCGAGACGGTGTCATTTCCACTTTAACATACCGTCGCCACATTTTGAGCTAAGACATTCCTGATAATAGCTGCAGGGCGAGCCATGCACAACCTGAGAATTTAGCTCACATACTATCTAGTTGTCCAACTTATGCGGGAACGACCTACATCCAAAGGCACAATGCGGCACTAAAAGTGAACAATTGTTTCTGTTGCACACTCGAGGCCTGACATGGTTCTTCTTGACTTCGAGAAGCGAACCATGTTCGTTATCGAATCTTCGGCACCAGCTGGCAAAAACATCATAGCCCAGGAGAATGAAAAGAAAGAGAGGTATAGAGACCTTATAAGGGAGTTGCAACGATTTTAACCGGAATATTCTGTTAAACTAATTGTCCTTATCATCGGCGCTCTTGGAGGTGCCAAGCTTTCACTCGTTAATAGCCTGAAAAGCATGCCTACGTGTCAACAATATGCTAAGTAACTTGCGGGAAAAATGTAGGAGGCGGTAGTCCTTGGGTTGCTCCATGTTCTTAGGGTGCGCGAAACTTTTGCCGGATAGTCGTATTGATTTCGTTACAGACTATAACCACCCATCTGACGGTCGTGAGACGTGGTTGTGGGTCAAATTTGACCGAGATTTCGCTGGGAGCGTGTGCAATTTTTATATTAGCTCCTGCTCCCGGCGAAACTCTGCGGTTGTCCTTATA
>NC_046657.1:79992260-80001095 GCF_010883055.1 Belonocnema kinseyi | reverse complement strand
GACAAGGCATACAGTCGAACCTCGAACACTGTCATCAGCTGTTTCGCGGATACTGCAAGAATCAGGTGATTAGCCCAGTGCCGTGGCATCCTCGAAGCCCCTTCTCTGAGATATGTAGTACATATGTACTTAGTTTTGCACAATAAGTTAAGTGAAAAGTGCAATTTAAATTTTTCCTAGCTGAAATTTTATATTTCAACTTTATCGGGCTTTGAAATGTCTGAAGTCCCTTACACTAGTTGATGCACAAGCATTCGAGATAATGCAGGTTGTAAGTTAAATTAAGTTGACGTAGGAGGTTTTTTTATTGGTTTTGTACAATAATAATGTCATATATATTTATGAAGTTAATACACTAAATCTCTGTTCTGAACATTATTGAAGTAAGTGAAAACATCTTACCGAACACTGGACAAAAATGTAATTTTTGTACAAAAGATATCAATACATATTTCAAAAAAAATGTTGACTAATTGTAAGCAGATTTCTATGTAATCTTCAGAATTATGGTTAGTTATTTGTGTGCAAATAATAATTACATGATAAAGAAGAATAATACCTACTTTTATTTCTATTCTCCTTTCATTTATTGTAAAATTTAAAAAAGAAATTGTCCGATAACATTATTATATAGTAATATCAGGGGCACCTGCAAAACATCGTATCGATACGGTCCTGTAATTCGACGCCGATTGGCTGAGGGGTAAGACCACGTGAGCTTACAGTGTCCGATACGCTCGATGCCGATGGGTGAAAGTGTCCGAAGTTCGACGATATATATATAATATCTCCGAAGCAGATACAAACGTCTTATCCGACATATTTGGTCTTCCGAACTGTCGGCGAGGAACAAAGCATCTGCAACGAACATGCTTGCCGTCCCGGTAGTACTCTATTCATTTGGAGTAGTTCCATGGATGAAGTACGAGCTCAGATCCCTTGATATCGGGACAAGAAAGGTTATGCATATGAACAAAAGCATGCCTCTTAAGTCTTCCATTCCGCGACTGTACATCTCACGCCGTCAAGGTGGTCGCAGAATATTGAGTCTTGAATGTCTTCACAACAGGATTATTCTGGGTACAGCACACAGAGTCGCAAATGGAAGAGAACCTCTTCTTAAAATGGTCAGGAATCACGAAGAAGTGGGCAAAGGAGCGTTCCTCTACAAAGCAGCGGAGGAGGCTGCTGAAACACTCGGACTTGACTTCAGTATTAGGGGTGAGCAAAATGCATCAAATCCTATCTATCTCGAGTACTCACTCCTGAAAGCCCGGATAAAGAAAGCACAAGAGAAAAACTTTCGTGAACAGCTCCTCGATAGGAGAATGCACGGTATCTTCCACAGAAATGTGAAGGATCAGTCAATGTCTTGTGAGCTAACGTTTGCTTTACTTAAATCGCCCGGATTGAAGTCTGGTACGGAGGGTTTCATTTTTGCATGCCAAGACAGTGTCATTTCCACCGTAACATACCGTCGCCACATTTTGAGCCAAGACATTCCCGATGATAGCTGCAGGGCGTACCATGCGCACCCCGAGCATTTAGCTCACATACTATGTAGTTGTCCAATTCACGCGGGAACGTCCTACATTCAAAGGCACAATGCGGCACTAAGAGTGCTTTATTACCATCTCTGTCACTCTTACGGCATTAACCTTAATACCGCTCCTCTAAAGGCGCCTAGGGAAATCGAGTCAATTGTCGAGAATGGGAAGTGCCGCATATACTGGAACTTTATTCTCGACAATTGTTTCTGTTGCTCACTCGAGGCCTGACATGGTTCTTCTTCACTTCGAGAAGCGAACCATGTCCGTTATCGAATTTTCGGCACCAGCTGACAAAAACATCATAACCAAGGAGAATGAAAAGAAAGAGATGTATCGAGACCTTATAAGGGAGTTGCAACGATTGTACCCGGAATATTCTGTTAAACAAATCGTCCTTATCATCGGCGCTCTCGGAGGTGCCAAGTTTTCACTTGCTAATGGCCTAAAAAGCATTCCTGCGTGTGAACAATATGCTAAAACACTTGTGGGGAAAATGCAGAAGGCGGTAGTCCTTGGGTCGCTCCGTGTTCTTAGGGTGCACGAGGCTTTTGCTGGATCATTGTATTTATTCCTTTACAGACTCACGGTCATGAGACGTGGTTGTGGCTGAAATTTTACCGCGATTTTGCTGGGAGCGGGTGCAATTTTCCAGGTTATCACCCGCTCCCGGCGAAATCCTGCGGTTGTCCTTGTGACATATTTTTAATTATATATATATATTACTATGTAGTCATAGGAAATATAGTTATATAAACTCTAGCATACAATGCTAGAGTTTATATAAGTTTAGACAATAAAAAGCCATTTGTTAGTGATTTCCTGGTATAAGGAATGTACTAACAAATTTTCCTCCTTTCATATAAACTGGTTATAAATACATAAATATAATAGGTTTGCATTCTCAAGTGAAAGTATTAAATATATTTTATTTTAATCAAAAAATTTAGGAGGTTCGAAACTCCGATAATATAGCTTAATTTAATATGTAAGCAAATGTTAGCAAAGAAAGAAAATAATAATACCTGCCAAACACAACCTCAACTAACCTTTCTACTGAATCACTTTTTTCCTTTTAAAGATCGTTCCCTATATTTTATCCATCGTTTAAGCTATTTAACACTGCGCTCTTCCACCGATTTGTGCACTAAATTTGCTCCTGGAACATCATCTTCCGTGATTTTTTCCGGATTTTTAAACATTTTTTTGAAGACGACAGATGTCAACAAATGTAATTGTGGGACTTGCTCGCCACACTTTTCGCACTTAAACATTAAAAATATATAATATGTCGAGAATCGTTCAAGAAATGAGCCCAGAGTAGCGAATCAACTAATTCTTATGACATTAGTGCCAACCTCGGAAAAATTCCATATTGGAATTTATTATATTATTTGTTAATTGGTGAACAAACCTTGTTACATGTCCTGCGGTCTTGTATAAACTGGGTGGACTACCACTTACAACAAACGAGCGGTCAGATTCGCTATTGTACGGGAGACGTAGTCATGGACCAAGAAGAGAAGGTTTCCCTGCACATGCGCAGTGGTTGCGATTCCCGCTCCCACAAGAGCGCTGGGTAACACAGGATCATGCGTATGCGGAGAATCTGCGTGTTGACAGGAGTCAGTGCACCCGGGAACAGCAGCGAATGAAATACGACCAGGCCCGAGCCGTAGAATTGGTGTATCGACCGCGCCCCACCACGCTGCGGGGAGACTAACTGGCGACTGTCTCGCTCCCTCGTGCCTCTCTCTCTCTCTCCACTGGTCTGTAGTGTCAATTTCGTGATACAAGTGGTGCACCAGTTGTCACGTGAGGCGACGAACCAAGATGGCACTCTGTAGTCATTTGTTATTCTGAGCTCCCTGGTGGACCGAAGGAACCGAAAAGAGCCCCTACAAAGTACCTATAAAGACCCCATTGGGTCGCCATTCGGTTCCTTTTTTAAAAACTAAAAAAAAAAAACAGAAAGATCAACTTTTTAACTGTTGAAATTCGGATCCTACGTTAAAATTTGCATTAGAAACTCACGGAGTAATCGCAATACTTTTTCTTGCAGCATTAAAAACTTGAAAAAATAAAATACCTGTCATTTACATGAGCCGAAGGTGCCTTCAAGTGCATCTTCTTTTAGTGCCAGTTAATAAGCGTTACATCGGCAACTTTAAGAATTTTGTCTGAATGCTAGCGACACGCAGTGGAAACCTCAGACAACAATGCTGCGATACAAGTGAGAGAGAATTTTATTTTTAAACTTCGCGCGCAACATACTACTTGAGCTATTATGGATGTTCTTGAAGTCACCTTCAACAGAAGATAATGATATTTTAAAAAATTTTAACGCTGAAAAAAAAGTATTGCGATTACTCCGTGAGTTTCTAATATAAAATTTAATGTAGAATCCGAATTTCAACAGTTTGAAAATTGATCTTGCTGTTTTTTTAGTCTTTTAAAAAGGAACCGAATGGGACTCAATGGGGTCTTTGCGGGTATTTTGTAGAGGCTCCATTCGGTTCCTTTGGTCCGCCAGGGCTCAGACGAAACACATAACGGAAAAAAGGTGACCGCCACTATCCTAAAACAATTAAAGAAGGAGGATATATATTTAAATTATTTAGAGATGAGAGGAACGACACGAGGTCGCCGAACTTTGCCATGGAGACCCCTTTAACTAAATTTGTGTCCGCAGTAACTAGTAAATTGTAGTTCAACGACGTGTGCTGAAATGGTAGGCACACGCCGTTGAAATTAGTTAGTTGCTGACCTCGGACAAGATCATGACCAAATTCTTCTTTGCGGAAATTAAATTCTCGTTTGTCGGTAGTTGGTTGGAACTTATAGTTTCAATCAAACTCATGAGGTCTTCCACCCATTTAAGAGTTCAAATCTTGATCGGTTCACGCCAATTAGTGGTCACTCGGACCAAACCATGCAAAATGGCCAAAATCCGGAATGATGAAAATATAAAAAATTGAATTGTATCATAATGAAGGAAATAAGAGAATTGGGATGATGGAAGAAATTAAAATAAGGTTCAAGAGAAAATGAGCTTTATTTTGATTTGAGTAATGCTAAATAGTGTGACTCAAATTTGTACATCTTTTTTGAAGATTCAAGGATTAACAGACAAAATAAAGCAAATTCACAAAAATGCAATAATTAGTTGATTGAATTGAAGTTTGAGGTGACTGAGTAAAGGATGGATCGTTAAACTGTAAAAAAAAATCTATTGAATTTTACATCTCTGGTGGATGTAAATAAGAGGACCCTCGTGTATCGGAGTAACTTTACGAATCAGTTGTGATATTCCAATTCGGCCGATAATTTTACATGAGAAAATATAAAATTCATTATGTGAAAGAATAAAATAAAATTAAACAGTGCGACAGGTTAAGAAAACTCGAAAGCTAAAACTTTATACAATTTCATGGTTTTGAATAACCGCAGTTTTTCCGTTCCAATAGCAGAAAATTTAAAAGGCAAAATAGGAATAGCTCGGATTCGGTCTACTTTACGTGAAAGCTGTCGAAAAAGTTGAACATAGCTGTTAATTTCCTCGCATTAAAAATAAAAATGATCCAAAATTGAAGGATAAAGGCATCGATAAACAATGAACACGAGAGACGCTTTTGTATTCACATATTATTTGATTAATTATTCTAAATTTTAAATTAATTATAAATAAAAAATTTCACAGTTTCGGCCAGGGTAAAATTAAAGATCTTTGATAAAATTAAAAATTTTGATGTAATTTTCAATCACAGGAAAGTGATTTTACCGACGCATGGTAGTTTTACACGCTGCGACTGAATTTTCCGTTATGAATGTAAAGTTCGTACGAGGGTCCTTTTATTTACATCGTTAGAGGATATAATTTCACATACTTTTGTAAAATCACACAGTGGAGTGTGTGATATTTACAATGATACAATATTTAATTTTCCGAAACTTTGTAATTTTACACAAATCTTTTTTTATAGTGTAGTCACCATACGCTGAAAAATTCTCTGTTGAAACTTCTTGAAAATTCTCTGGTGAAAAAGTTAAATATAATTTATACATAGTGGCGAAAACACTGATATTTTTCACTGGTTTTACATAGAAAATTTCAGAAAACGAATAAAAAATATCATTTGATTATCCACCATATATAAACTATATATAACTTTTTCGCCTATATATATATATATATATAATATATATATATAAAATTTAGCAACTGATATACAAAAAATTCTCTCACAAAGTGAGACAGTCAATTGTAAATTTTAGTTTCGGTTCATTATTATTTTAAAGAATCGTGGATATTTATTTTCCCAAGTAATAATATGCACTTTTTCACCGTTTTTGAGAAAATCGACTTTGACACATTCATCACAGACCATATAGAGTTTGTCGAAGAACTACCAAGCGGCCTACAGCTCAGTCAGTAGCACTTTAGTTTCATAGACGGAAGGTCATGTGTTCGATTCTCGCTGCCTGCAATTTTTATTTGATCAAAATATCTATAAATGAAACTTTATATAATAATCTTCAAAAGTTATGCTAATAATAATTTTGTAATGTCTTTTTTCAGGGGAAAACAGACTTCTTTTTAACTTCATCATGTTTTTCGCAAACCAATTTATTTTCTATAAATGTCATTCAAGAAAAATGGTTTTTCTTAGAAAAAATACGTCATACAATTATAAAACATTAAAACATAAGATCTCTGACTGATTACTCTTGTGTAAACTAATGAGATTGCAGTAATATACATATGCTATAATTCATATCAGTGCATCTATACAAAGCACATAAAAAGCTTCTATAAATGAAGACGGCAAACAAAATACAGCTACAAAAAGGGTTGAATATTTGCACGAGTATCGCGTAGTGTGTTTTACGATTCCAAGGACAATAATTTTATTAGTGGCTTTTTATATTCGAAAAATCCATGATCTTCAAAATTTGTATCTCCTGCACAAAATGAGAATGAAAATTTACTTTTGTCTCTTAATTCTCTACGTAATTTCGGCTCGAGAAATTGACATTCAAAATAAAAAAAATAATGGTGAGTGAATTGATATCGTGCGTGGTGTTTCCCAAAAACATTAATTCTTACTACTAAAAATTTGTTTGAAATTTTCCTCTTCTCCCACCAGAAGAAATGATTTCTTATCAAATATAATTTTTCGCGTTTATTTAAAAAACAAAAGGTAAACAGAGCAAGACGTATTATTTGTAAAAATTTTCTAGATTTGCAAATTTTTGTATTAACATTTTTATCTATTGTTGTTGTCGCGAAAAATGCGAAAGGAACATTTTTTTTATTTCTTGGAACCTTTTAAAATTTAAAAGAAACTCTAAATTTGGTTTTTGAATCTTGAAAAATCCATCTTTCAGTTTGAATGTTTAAAATATTTTCAAATTTTGATTTATATTTGCAAAAATACACATTTTTAACAAAATAGTTGAATACTCAACCAAAAACAATTCTTTTTTATCGGGTTGTATTTTTAATCAAAAAAAGGATCAAAATTTTTAACAAATGAGATGAATTTTCTACAAGATAGTTTAATTTTTCACAAACAAAAGTGAATTTTTAACAAAAAAGTTTAGTTTAAACCATATAGTTGAAATCTCAACCAAACAGATGAATTTTATAACAAGAAAATTATTTTTCCACAAAAATAAACTTATTTTTAACGAAAAAGCTACCATTTCAACTACAGAGATAAATTTTCAACTAAAATTGACAAAAAGTGAATTTTCAACAAAACAATTTAAATCTTAACCGAAGAGTTATTTTTAAAAATTGAATATGTACATTTTCAAAAAAAGAGTTTATTTTGAACCAAATAAATGAAATTTTAACCAAAAACATTTTCACACAAAAATGAAATAGTAATATATTTAGTTATGAAAATTAATTTTCAATAAATAAATAAATAATTTTCAAGAAAGTAGTTAAATTTCTAACCCAGGAGATAAACGTTCGAAAACGTTTCGAACATGAATTTTGTATGTAGAAAAATCACTTGAAATTTTCTTTTAGTCTTGAGAATTTTTGGTATTTGCTTAAAACCTTTCGAAATTTATAAAACGCTTCTGTATTTTGTTTCCAAATCGTAGAATATCTGCCTTTTGTTTTAAATCTTGCGGATTTTTTTGTTGAAAACTTGAAAATATTTAAAAATTCTGCATATAAATGTCTGCGATGTATATCTATTTATTCAAGTTGTTCATGAAAAAACTAAAATGTGCATTTGTTTATAAAATGAAAAAGTATTTATGAATGGAAAGATTTATTTAGAAATCACGATTGGTTATATAATTACGAGCCCAGAAGAAAAAAATATTTATTTCTGCCTATGAATATCTGCGCTTTACATTTTTGATAAAAAAAACAGTTAGTTAAACACAGCAACATTTTTCTCAAAAATATCATTGACAATATAATTTCAACGAGCCGGCCGCCAAGGGTTCGATTCCCCGGGCTGAAGTCAATTTTTCTTGACGCTCACTCGTTACGCTTTAACACTACATTATTTTGATTATAATTTCTACAGATAAGGCCAGAGATCCGCATATTCGAAGGAAACGTGTAATTAATGAATTTGGCCATGGACCAATTTCGATACGAGTTGCGCCCTACCTGATTAACATTATTGTAAATGGACGCGGTCGTGGCGCAGGAAGCTTATTATCTTCTAGAATTTGCTTATCATCAGCTCACATTTTCTCTCTGCCGAATGCAACGTACAGCATGCTATCTAATTCATCAAATGTATATCAAGGGATACCACACCACATTGTAGAGTTAAATCGATACCCTCATTTTAATCTAGAAAATTTATGGCATGATCTTATCTTGATTACATTTTCGCCAACTATCGATTATCACACTTCCGTTAATCGGCCAATAAAACTTTATAATGGGTATTTAAGAGTAAATAGTTATGGTACTATTACCAGCTGGGGTTGTCACGCAATTCTGAGGTAAGATATAGATAGTAAATAGTATCATTAGTACAGAATATGAATATGAGATCGGTTATGATCACATAAAATTCAATAATGAAAGATTTATCCGAGTTTTCCTCTAATGGCCAAAACTAAAAATATCATAAAAATGTGAAAAATATCTCTACTTTTGCCGGGATGCGAACCCAGGTCTGCATATTGCCGACTCGGTACTTTTGCCCACAAAGTTACGGACAGTACGGGATTTATTTTTCGTAACCTCCGAAAATGAATTACAAATTTATAAAACCAATATTTAAAAGATTATTTAAACATTTAT
>NC_046657.1:79989766-79992160 GCF_010883055.1 Belonocnema kinseyi | reverse complement strand
ATGGACACGCTGGGACTTACATATATGACGAACTTGAATGCTACCCGAATTGCACAACAGCAGGGGAAAATCCACTGTACAGGGACATTTTCATATTTCGCACCTTTAAAGTTGCAATCGGATCGGCCATTCGGTCAAGTCCGAGCATCTTAGGATCAAGTTTATCATAGTTTCCATGGTTGCATTCGAAACTTCAAATGGATACAAGTGTCAAAAAATATAGTTTTGCTATGTAGCCATTACAAATAATAAAAGTGTTCCCTTAATAATGAAGTGAGACTTGTGGACTGAGAAGTAAACATCAATTTTCTTCTGTTCCAATAACATTATAGAATGGCTGCTGAGTGACAAATGCTATAAAATGGTAATAATATTGTTTTTTCCACAGATCGATCATAGATGAAATACACATCAGAAAATGCAGATGGATTTTGTGCATTTCAGCTGGTTCATTTCAATAAACATTATTGGAAAACCGTTATCTCTAGACCTTATCCCAAGGCTGGCAACTGATCAGCCTAAAATTAATTCTGAGCCATTCTGATGATATAGGTGTATAAAAAAAGTTATCTCGAAGTAATTTATATTGCCTGAATTTTAGTTAATAAAATATTTAGAGATTTTTTGTATTTTAGACAATGTTTTCTGTGGATCTCATCCTAAAATTTGGTTTGATCAATCATTAAAATAAATTAAAAACTTGTTGATAATAGGAGTGTAGCAGAAATAAATGCAGAAGCGAGATTTTGGGCCACAATTTTTATTCCAAATTTTCAGAAACTTTGCTATAATTATCTATTTTATCAGGTATAAATATTAAATTCATACGATATTGGTACCCTATCAGAAAATAAAAATGTTTTAAGTTAATTGAAATCTACTCGGAATGCTGTTTTAGTTTATTTGATTGAGTTCTCGTTTGAGCTCAAATTATGCCGTTAGAAATGAAGACATCAATTGCGCAAATTTTAATTCAGATGTCACCTTTTCAGTTGGATGTTGTCCTATATTTATATTTCTAAAAAAATTGAAATAACAATTTTGGCCTGAAATAGTATGTCTAGATTTATTTCTGTTACTTTATTAATTAAAATTCAGGCAAGTTAAATTACTTCAAAATATCTTTTTGATACATCTATACCATAAAATTGAATTAGAAATAATTTTATAGGTTGATAAAATTCAAGCTTCGAAATCAGATCCAGAGATAGTAATTTCGAAAATAGAATAATTTCTAAAAAAAAATGAATAACAATTCTGGCCTAAAATTTATTGTCTAGATAAATTTTTGATACAATCCTATCACCAACAAGTGTTTAATTTATTTTATTAGTTGATCAAACCAAATTTTCAGATGAGGTCCAGAGAAAACTTTTTAGAAAATAAAAAAATACCTAAAAATTGTATAAATTAAAATTCGGGTAAGTTAAATTGCTTCGAGATATCTTTTTGATATGCCTATACCATTAAAACAACTTAGATAATTAATTTTGGGCTGATCAATCCCCAGTCTTGGAATAAGGTCCAGAGATAAAGATTTTTCAACAATGTTGATTGAAATACACCAAGCCGATGTTCTAAGATCGATCTGTGAAAAAAATAATGGTAATCAATTATTAAATTCAGGAATAATGTTTACCTTATTAAAATGATATATAAGTAATCATTGTTGAATTGTTAATATGTAATTATTATTTAAATTATTACTGCCGACACTTTCAGTAATAAACATACAAAATCACAAAATATTTCTTTGGTAAAGAATAACACAGCCACGCAAAAAAAGTGTGCGGATCTGGTAACAAGAGACACGTATTCCTATGGATTTTGGGGCGCTGAATTCAAAATCGGTATCAAAAATCACCCATCACGTCATGGTTGAGCCATAACCTCAAAAAATGACGAAAAATCATGCACTGAGGCAAATAAATTTCAAAATAATCCCAGTGATGCAAATTTTCACTTCAAAAACATGTCGACAACTGTGAAGGATCAACCCTTGCCTGATATCAACTTATTAAACATAACTTTACCCAACAGAACCTGACCTCTCCTAACCTGAATTAACAGAAATTTATTGAACTACACGTAAAGCTGTGGAAGAATATTTTCCCAGTAGCAAATGTGTGCTACATCGAATGGGTCAACTCGAGCCTAACCTAGAAATAAATCTAACCTAGTCTAACCTAACCTAACCTCACGAAACACAATTAAACTGATTGTGTTACTCCGTTGTGTTTGCGGTACCGTTTGAATCAGCTTGGGCTTAACCTGAAAAGAGGTCAAACAAATCCTAACGGACTTGACCGAATGGCCGATCCGAATGCAACTTTAAAGGCGCGAAAAAAATACCTTTACAATGGCTTCTACTCTGATGCTATGCAATTCGGGTAA
>NC_046657.1:79976675-79989666 GCF_010883055.1 Belonocnema kinseyi | reverse complement strand
TCATTCTATAGAGATGGCATTACTAGACTAGAACACCGCTATGAGAAATGTATCAGCCTTGGAGGAGATTATGTTGAGAAATAAAAAAAAAAAATTCTTAAATACGTTGTTTTTCTTGGTCAGGCCGGAAACTTATCAATCCACCCTCGTATATATATTGTGACAAGGCATTATAGACCCCGCACTAAAAAAGAGTAAAATAAATATTAAATGTATACTCAGCTGTCCAGTCGCCCAGAGTAGCGAATCAACTTCATGGCATAAATGCCAACCTCAGATAAATTCCACAATTGAATTATTATACTTGTTTATTAATTGATAACAAACCTTGTTACATGCCCGTATAATATGGGGTACTACCACCCATAACAAACGAGCTGTCAAAATTCCAAATTGCCGCAGATTTGTTTTTTAAAGGCTTTTAGTCGTTATAATTTTGTTTCCTAACTTATATACCGTAAAAGACTAATAAGTGAAATAGCAAAAGGAATCTAGTAGACCTGCGCATGATTTTTTTTTAATCTTTCAATAATTTATAAATTTAAAAAATCGTGTGAAATATGACAGCTTAACACCCAAAAGTCGGTCTCATTCAAAAAGAAGGAAGCTGATTTAATATAACCTGGCTTGAAATGGTCTTTGCAATACATGGCAGATTCACAGAATGGTCTTTTCAATGGATTCTTTTTTCCTAGGAAGTGATCTCCGTTTGGTTGATTTCAAACTTTTTAAGGTCATGTATTACTTAAACAATTCGAACATTATTGAGATCATTTCACATCAACTTACGTCTACATAAATGAAGATATCAATTTCAAAAATTGGCAAGTTAATTAAAAAAGAATGACCAACATATGTATACTCTTACATTTTTATAATTACACAAAAAAATATATTTTTAGATAGTTTTTGGAAATCATTTTTTTGTATTTCCAGAAGTTTAGGACAACAGAAACTTTGTTTAGTGCCATTTATTTAATTTCTCAAATTTTCGGAGCAACAGATCTTCTATAACCGGTTTCCATGTATAAAAATGCTCTGGCGCTGGCGCTGGCCCAGGCGATCTGGCCAGGGCCTGGCCAAAAGTATAAAGTTTTTTTGGTTAGCCTCAGGCCAGACCGTTTGGTCAGCCCCTAGGTATGGGATGGCCTCCCGCTAGTTATGGGCTGGCTGACAGTTTGTGACACTTGATTGTCAGAAACTAACAGTGTGTCAGAGAGGTCAGGATCAAAAAGTAACTGGTACTTCAGATTTTGGCATCTTCTGACAACTTTATTTCTTTAATTACTTTGAAAAAAATAATTTATCACTATAAGCATCTGTGGTTCAAAAAAATATTATTATAGGTGCCCTGTAATTGTTGATTTTGTCTAGCTGAACCAGCGCCAAACCTGAGCCAGACCAATCTGTCAAGGTGATCAGAAATTAAAGTCTTGTTTTGATAGTGTGAATGTCTTGTTTTCTATCATTTTTAAGACCCTGTAACTTTTTTGAAATAAGTTACAAATAAGTGGGCTGATCGAACCTTGAACTTTTTTTGGTTCTTGACTCGCTGATCAGCGCCAGTCCTGAGACAAATCCCAAGTGCACAAACCTCAATCCTAAGAAACACACAAAACACGCAAATTCATAAACAAACAAATCTGTAACTCATAAATGGCTTGGGGTTTGTGGGCTTTGAGTGTGTGAGCTTAAATATCCGTTTTAACTTATGGGAACAAGTATTTAACATTTAAAAAATTCATGAAATTCGATATTTTTATAATCGAGTATCTTGTCGAAAGAAAAGATATTTGAGCAGACTCAACGGCATTTGGAAGAAGAAGGCCTATACTTCAAGGTGCTCTATATAGTTTTTTGGAAGAAAAATATTTCGCCATCCTACATAACCTCAAACAAAGGCCAAAATCGCGCTTTTCGCATATTTAGGTTAGGTTCTCCCGAAACCCTGAGTCATCAGAGAAATTCTGACCTGGAATTTGGATTCAGCATACCAGAAACCTTTGGGAAGGTATACTAGGGGTTTTAGAAAAATATTTTTGCCCAATTTTGTCGGCCTGTGTTATTTATACGACAAATCAGACAAAATGGCTTCATCGTTTGGTCTCAATCCCAGTTTTGCGATTTACACTCGATTTCCAGGGTCCTTAACTACGGATTTCATGGCACCAACTGATCTTGAAGCTTTCGAATCTACGAGCGACGAACAATGGTTTCAGTCTGTCGAAAGTAGATTTGCTGAGATTTTCGATTTAGGGCTATTTTGGATCAGTCTTATGACATTCTTTTAATGCAGATAAGAACTCATGATTTTATTTTATAGAATCGTGTGAACGAGACAATCAGTGGTACTGTCGAAGGGGACTTGTTAGTTCATATAATTGACAATCTGAATAGAGCTGATGTAAAAATTTTAGGCAACGCTCAACCCGGTTTGGAGGTATAATAATTTCTTTTGTTTTTGTAGACCTTTTATTTAATTGAAGAAAATTATTAAGTTAAATGCATGAGTGATCGTCACCTTGAGCCAAATTGGAAATTAAAAATGTTGGTAGCTGTATTTAAAACGCAATTCCTATTTTCACAAAGGGCTTAACCGATTAAAACAGATATAGCAATACTCAATTTTTTTCAATACATGATATTTGATTGGGGTCCCCTGGCGCAACGAAGGAACCGAATGGAGCCGCTACAAAGTACCCGTAAAGACCCCATTGGGTCACCATTCGGTTCCTATTTCAAAAACTCAAAAAACAGCAAAATCAACTTTTAAATTACTGAAATTAGGTTTAATCAGCGTTCCGTCGGTAACTTTAAGAATTTTGTCTGGATGCTAGCGCCACGCAGTGGAAACCTCAGACAACAACGCTGCGATGCGAGTGAGAGAGAATTTTAGTTTTAAATTTCACGCGCAACATACTACTTGAGCTATTATGGATGCGCTTGAAGTCACCTTCAGCAGAAGTTAATGACATTTGTTGACATTTTTAACGCTGCAAAAAAAAATATTGCTATTACTCTGTGGGTTTCTAATAGAAAATTTAACGTAGGATCCGAATTTCAACAGTTTAAAAGTTGATATTGCTGTTTTTTTTTAGTTTCTTTAAAAGGAACCGAATGGGGACCCAATGGGGTCCTTACGGGTACTTTGTATAGACTCCTTTCGGTTCCTTCGGTCCATCAGGGTTTATTTTTATTCACGATTAAAATTCAAATTATGCCAATGCGTTAGTTATAGCCAGGCACGTAGCCAAGTATTAACACGAAAAAAATCTTAATTTGATAAAAAGATTTTTATTAATTATTTTTTTATCACAGGCGGCAAGAGGGATTCTCATTGTACGAAAAATACTGGAGCATCTGACGATAACTAACAGTGACGATTATCAGTACAACTACCTTATGCCTCAAATTAGAAATTTTTAATTTTTAACTATAAGTATGAAAAAAATGATATGCAATTCTTTTATTTAATAATATGTATTCATTTTTATTTACAGAATTTCATACAAAAGGCTATTAGCATAAAAGAAGGAGGCAGTAATGTGTCACCAGAAGTCTCGAAGCGCAGAACAACAAAGAAAACGGTTCTTAAAGCTAAAACTCAGAGAGCAGGTAAAGCAGCAATTATCGCGACGACTTACAGTAAAGAAAATTGTATTCAAAGTAAAACTAAGGCCTGATGTGAAGGTAAATGTTATTTTGTAAGTTTTAAATTGTGTACAAGCTGTGCAAATGCCTCATCAACTTACGGTACAAATGTGCAATCCAAGTCATCTACGCAAATGTTCTTGCAAATGCTTTCTCCAATGCACTTGAAAATGCCATTCCATGCATTAATGCAATCAAATTTGTTTCAACAAGTGTGCAGTCAGAACCTTGTATCATCCCATTTGAACCTATATCAGAATTTACAAATACCATTTCTTGTATCATCGCAATCAAATCTGTCTCAGTAAGTGTAAAGGCAAACCTTCGCTTTATCGCATTCGAATCTGTTTCAGCAAGTAAAATTGTGAACAAGATGCAACATGTCCGGTTCTTTTAGTGCATGCGTAAGGGAGCTCAGCAGGAACTTAAAGTTATTCACCCTAAAGGGCAGGGGTTTTGCTTTCACCCTTACGAATTTCGATTCAGGAACTATCATTTATCTTAGTTGTGACTTTGTCCAGTTTTCGTGAGTGCTTGCAAGTACTTAATATTCGTAAGTCTACCATCCAGCCCACGTGGTCGTGCGGCAACATGCGAAAATGGAAAATATGGACATGGGGGATATTCAGAACAATGGTCATACCGGGGATCGAGACGCGAATTTGCTACATAACCAGAAAACACTAGATTCGAAAATCTTGAATTTTTCCCTTACTAATTAGTCTCAGGAAATGGCTTTCATTCCCACTTTAGCCTCCATGGTCGGTTCTACCGTTGGTCCACCGACATCACCAAACATCTCGATCAAATGCGCAATCCCAGCATCACCTCAAAACGAACAACGATCCTAAGCCCTAAAAAATCATAATTTTGACCAAATTCGCGGAAGTGATGCTTAAGCGGAACAGAATAATAAATAAAGTCGCAATAATAACCTTAGAATGAACGAATCTAACGTGGTAAACCTTCCGAATAACAGGTACAATGCTCATAACCAGGTGCCGTTTTTGTCACTGTAGAATCTTTAGAGGAGAAATCCTTTCATATTCTATTGGTTGGTAAACTTTTACACAAGAATTTTCCGGACGTTATTGGGAACATCACTAGAGACAGCAAATCTCAGATCTGGGCTGAATGTTATGACAGCAAGGGCGCAAATAAGATTTCATCGAACAATGACTTACTCGAGGAGTCAAAATTGAAAGCTCTCATCCCCAATTAGAGGGTCTTCCGGGAGGTTTTGTGCGGGATATACCTATTGATATACGCCAAAAATTGTAAAGCAGTTCATTAAAACTAACAACGGTTGCAAAATTAAGGGAGCTAAACGCTTCGTTCAAACATTGAAAAAAGCCACAGAACCACCAAATGCAGTCGTCATTACGTTTGAAGGTCAGGAGGTTCCTGATTCTGTCCAGCTAAGCAATGTTTAAATGAGGGTACACACTTATGTAATCTCTGTAAAAATCTGATACTCGCGTTTCAGATTTGATCATGTTCTTAATTAGTGTAAAACTCCTAGATGCGTTGTCTATGATTAAAAATCGCTTGAAAACTGTGTATGTTGTCCCCAAAAGGGTGGTCCCTATAAATAGATTAATTGTCAAAATTACCACCTCCCAAAGCTAGCAATCGGGCGGTTGAACGGAATCATCTAATTAGATCTTTTGCACCTTCTACTTTGACAATAATGGCAAGTATGCTTCGTTTAAATTACTCCAACTTTCCTATTCTCGAGGATGTTGAATCCTCTATGACCTGGCCCAAATGAAAGACACAACACAGCTGATCTTCCTTATAATCAATGTGTCTTTAAACCAAACGCTCCCCTCAGGAAATCCCTCCAGTTTAAAACAAAACACTCTTCAAGTCAAGCTACCCAAGAATCTAAAATAATCCCATGAGATACCCTACTTTGGCTTCAATGCCATCTAATTTGTACATTTAGAATACAACTGCTCCTATGCTTCCTCTGAATCTGACTTCAGAATTGACATCCCTAACTCTCTTCTCACATTTATTTATGCCGACGTTTCCTCAATCCACCCCAACTGAAGGATCTAACTTGCCACTAAGTTTTGTTCAGACCTTATCCTAAATATTTTCTTTCTAGCCCACCTTATCACACAGTTTGAACCAATGCTTTCTACAATAGGTAGTCTCCAAATATTCTCTCCAATTACAAGACGCTCATCAGTATCCCAATCGCAAAGACACGATTTAACTAATTTCCCTAAGCTCTTCGAAGTATTCACAGTAATACAAGATGACGAATTTTAAATTTGAATGAATTTTATTTTTGCATTAAATTAAGTAAGTCACTTAATTTCAACCAGAAATCGAACTTAAGTGCAGTCCCTCCTATCTGATATACGAGTAATATGATGATTAACTGACAGGTATGTTGAGTTTAGTATGATTTTCATTCGCGCGATCTTAAATTCAACGTGTGCTGGCAGAAAGGCGTGCGCGAAATGCGATGCGCAAATATTTAGACGGATTTCGGCCATTTTAGAAGAGGTGCAAGGGAGCAGCTGAGAATATAGCCATTTCGTAAGCGTTTCCTATTTTGATAAGTTTACTCCGATCTATAACGGATTTTGATAATGAATAGAATAATCTTTCACATTTGAAAAAATAAAATAAAAAAGGATTGAAAATTTACATTACGTCTCAAATTAACCTATAAAGTACATTTTCGTACACAAAGGTTAAATTTTATTTTTTTAAGTAAGAAACTTCTGTTAATATTTATTTTTATTATTATTGATAGCATTCATTGATTTTAAAATGACCAGCAACCAAATAATTGCAGACGATTTTTTCACAAATTTACCAGGGGTGTTAGTTGAAGTTTGCCGGTTTTATTAATAGATGTCGCTATAGATATGTATACATTGCTATGATTTCGCATCTACGTCATATTTTTCTATGGACAATAACCTTTAAAAGTACACAATTCCATTTTGTCAAAATAATAGCATCATAGTTTTTTACCTCAGTGAATATGTCGAGTTGCGTTCCAAGTAAATCGCACTTGCGGCATTCGTTGTTTTTCTTATTTCATCAAAAGAAAAAAGCAGTTGAAGCTCATCGATTGCTTTTAGAAATTTATGGTGAACATGCTCCAGTGATTAGAACATGTGAGCCATGGTTTCGTCAATTTAAAAGTGGAGATTTCGATTTAACGGACAATAAACATTCTGATGCAACGAAAAAATTCGAAGACGAAGAATTGCAGGCCTTATTGGATGAAGACCCAACCCAATCGCAACAACAATCGGCACAAACACTAAATGTGACCCGAGGAGCAATTTGCCAACGTTTAAAAGCCATGGAAAAAATCCAAAAGTATGAAAAATGGGTACCACGCCAACTGAACGATAGACAAATGGAAAATCGAAAAACCGTTTGTGAAATGCTGCTTGGACGGTTCGAAAGGAAATCTTTTCTGCATCGAATGGCCATGAGGGACGAAAAATGGATTTATTTCAAGAACCCGAAGTGGCAAAAATCATGGCTTTCACCTGGTGAGGTCGACCCATCAACTCCAAGGCCAAGTCGGTTTGGCCGTAAGACAATGATCTGTGTTTGGTGGGACCAGTGTGGTGTGGTGTACTTCGAGTTATTAAAATCTGGTGAGACGGTGAATACGGATCGCTACCGACAATAAATTATCAATTTGAATCATGCGTTGATCGAAAAACGACCGTAATGGGCCCGAAGACATGGCAAAGTTATCCTACAACATGACAACGCACCATCTTATACCTCTAAAGCGGTGAAGAACACATTAAAAGCATAGTGCGTCCTTTGTTTAGAATTACAAGGAAAAAGGTAATGTAATCTTAGTCCCGATAATTGAAGTTAGTGAAAAATTAAATCGATCATTTTTGGAGCAAATAGGTACGTTTGCTAAATGGTACAGAATATAGAAATTCAGTAGATAATTATAATTCAGCTAATAGGGTTATTGCACAACAAATTTATTTGTTTTTCAATTTTAACTTTAATAATAAAACAATGTATCAAATTTTTATTTTCTAATTTCAGTCTAAAATCTGTGCATTTTTTAATCTGCAAATACTCTGTCTAGAAGAAAATATAGTGGAGTAGGGCGAACGACGGTTGGTTCTCACGCTTCGCACTCGATTATGTATTTACCTCATGCTACACGCTCGGTCTTTTTATTATCGCACATTCTTTCGCAAACCTTTTAAAATTGAGACTCAAAGCATCCACCACTGCGATGTTTTATTGTGAATTCTCTTCTGTTCAAAGAGCTTAGCTTGAGAGTTTGAGCGCACCTACGGCTCGCGACTACTGGCTCTGAGATCTCGCACTCCGCATATTTAATAACTTTAATTCATAATAAGGTAAATAAATAATAACTTCAGTTAAACATTTTTGTTTTTGTTTGTTTTAAAGACAGTTGAAGGGAGGAATTTCAAAAGTGTATAAGAGGCATTTTTCAAATTTTCTGAGCCAGAGAAAAAACGTTTGAATTTTGACATTTTTTAATATTTTATTAATTTGTGAACTATTATCAACCCTAGATGGATCCCCTGGTATTTTTTACCCTAGCAGGGTCCTGTGGGGGCCAAATGTCCCACATTTGGATTCCTTGTGCACAATTTTTTCCTTTCATCGGAATAGGATGTTAACATATACCATTCACTTCGTTTTTTAATGCTGAAAAGAATAGTGTATATAAAATTTCGTTTTAATACAACTAAAGTGTTGAAAAATATGTTTAAAGAAATGAAATTCGCGAAAAATCTTGTAATTGACATTTTTTGGCAAAAATTATGTAATTTATCTTTTAATTAATTAATTTTGAAATTTCGAACGGAATTTTGAAGTCAACGAATTGCACTTTAAGGTCGTGTAGGTTATGATTAGGTTTCTTCAAAAAAGTATATTTATTAGAACATTGAGAAGGTATTGGTTTTATGTAAAATTTCACTTTGTCGGTTTTCATCAAATCTCCACGTTTTGAGACAAATTTATCCTCATGACTTTTTTCTATACAAAGAAAATTATCAGAGTGAGATTATTTTTTATGCGTAAAAAACAATAAAAATATTTTTCATTAATAATTTTTTATAGGAAACGTAGTTTTTACTTGACAGTAAAAAATAATATTCAAAATCAAAAAAATATTTTTTTTAAACGACACAAGGTACCAACTAAAATTAACAGACAAAAGTTGTTCGCTTAAAAATATCTATAAATTTATTATTAATCATTTTTAGATAGGACGAGTAGATTTTCTTTCAATCGTAGAAAATAAGATTTAAAATTAAAAAATTAAATTTTTGAAAAAAGGACAGAAAAGACGAAAGGGGACAAAGGATCCTGCATTAAATCTTATGCAGATGCGCAGTAGTTTTTCTTTAATTGTAAAAAAAATTAAACATACCAAAAATTATAAAAACAAGGGAATTATAATTAGTATGATTCAATTTTCATGCATGTTATGAATTGTAATGATATAAATTTATTAAAATTATACATGCGTGACGAGAATGTGTTTTTTATAACTGAAAGAACTTTAACAAAAGAGAGTTCACAATAAAAAAATTACAGTTGTCGATCCGTTGATCTTTGATTTTAAAAGGTCTGTGTCGCGCGCCGTAGGTGCGCTCAAACTCTCGAGCTAAGCTCTTTTAACACGAGAGAATTCACAATCAAAACATTACAGTGGTGGATGTTTTGAGTCTCAATTTTAAAAGATTTGCACAAGAATGTGCCAAAATATAAAGACCGCGCGCGTGTCAGCAGGCGTTTCTTTCTGGCGAAAGATAACCGCTACAAAAATGTTTCTGAGGTAAATTCAAGGCATATTGAAATTTTGTCTTTCATGGTCGAATACAACTGTTTTTTTTTAAATTAAAAATTGGCCTTTTTCAGTTAAAGTATCAAATAGTACCCTTTTCGTCCAGAATTCATCTTTTTTGGAACGCAAATTTAATTACTTATAATTGAACGTATCATTCTGCTGTTTACAATTATTTTTGTTTGTTTGAAGATTTTAAATTTTAATTGGAAATTTGTCTCTTTGGTTGAAAAATGAGCTGTTTTGTTGAAGATTTGTTTTTTCCTTTACTAAAAATTAATTTTTTTACTGTAAATTAGTATGTAATAATTGAAATTTGAACTATTTTGTTGATTTTTATGTTTGTTGAAAATTAATTTTTTTAATCTCGAAATGTAACTAATCCACTTGAATATTCCTTCATCTTAGTTAGCAAAGTTTCAAATTTCAAAATATTGTTCTAAACAATTACAACTCCGATTGATTTTATTGATTTTATTTCTTACCTCGAAATTTTGTTTATATCCAATTCAATCTTTAAACTAAAAAAATAAGATACAAAGTTTATTTTTATTTGGAAAAAAATTATTATTAACTTTGCTCTCCGATATATTTTGTGACCAAATATGTTGATATGCCAAGCACACTCAGCTCGCGGTAATTATTTAAAAAGTTGATATAATTTATTTTAATAATCCATAATGTTTACAACGGATTATTTAAAAAAAATAAATAAACATTTTCAAATAAATCCCGCTGAATGAGAGTGTTGCCATAAATTATGAACAATAGGCCTTTTCATTAAAGGAAAACACCAGGACGCATGTCCAATGTCAAGTGATATTCAAATATTTCGAGCAATCCCAGTAAGCACTGGTATGTCCTAAAGACGTCCTTAGAAAGTACGTCTTTTTCATGTGGTTTTACTTTTTTAAGACATCCTTTTTATCTTTTGAAATCTTTAAAAGGTCCTCAGAACCACCTTAAGATGTCCGCAAAATGGAAAGGTCTATTAAAATTTGTGTTAAATCGTTCTAAATTATTTACAAATGATTTTCTTTAGAATGGTACAAAAAGAGATATATTTCCTCTTTCCGAAAATAGTAAATTAAACAACGGATAATTCTGTGTTTTCTTATTTTAAAATTGCATTCATCATATTCGCTAGGACAGTAATGCATTTTGCATACTCAGTATTCTGGGTAGTAGATAAAAAGCCATTGTTTTCTTATCGAGTAATGATTACAAAATAGGATAATACTGACTTTACCGTCCACGTCATTCGTAAAACCTCTGCTAAAATAAAAAAATCAAATTTTAATGTTTGGAGAACAATATTAATTAAATTGGTATGACATATGCATGCTTTCACTCGTTTTCGTCGCCTATGGAGCGGGGCTAAAACTCTACTTTTTACTCCCATGGGAATAGACAGTGAGGTCAACGATAAATAATAAAAACTATACGAGATACATTTTATAAGCTCGTATTTTACAATAATCAGTCCACTTACCATAAGAACTCTAAGGAAATTTTTGCTGCAGATAATAGAATTTTATTGTCATTTATGGAAAGTTACCATATATAATTGATTAAATTACCTTAAATCACCAAAGATTTTCGGAAATTTATGGAAATTTGATAATTGGACTTTGGGCAATTTATCTTCAGATTCCATAAATCACCATAAATTACCAAAAAATGTCATACATTTCCGGAAATTCATAAAAATGTTTAAAATTGAATTTTGGGTAATTTTACCTGTACAATTACTATAAATTACCGAAAAATTCCATAAATTTCCGAAAATGTTCAAATATGCATTTTGTGTAATTTATGGTAAATTAACATATTTGCCTGTAAAATTACTATAAATTACCGAAAATTGTCATAAATTTTCGGAAATTTATAGACATTTTTATGTTGAATTTTTGGCAATTGTGTGGTAAGTTACCATAAATTACCTTTAATATTACTATAAATTGTACGAAAATTTCATAGATTTTCGGAAATTTATAAAAATGTTTAAACTTGAATTTTGGGTAATTTATGCTAAGTTACCATATATATCCGTAGAATTACTTGAAGCCTCGAATGAAATAATGTTGTATCAACATATATTTTGTATGAATGGAGTTCTATGTATATAAATTTTTCTATTAACTGCTTTTCTAAATGTCAGAATAGTCAAGGTTATATACTTCGAAATTGTACCTTTTTAAGTCTAACATTGGACTTTTGAATAAAGGTAAAAAAAGAAAATTAAATTTATTAAAATTACACGCAGGGAAGAATAAAATGGCTAGAGAGGCTGGAGTAAAACGTTTAGAACCGGTAATATCAAATATAATATTCAAAAATAATCAAATAAATACATGAGTCTTAAATAATTATTAGAAATTGTACTACAAAATACTGTTCAAATTATTTTTATAATTAAATAAAAATCAAACTTTAAATTACAATTACACGAATAACTAAGTGTTTTTCTTTCCTTTCTTTTAATGAAAATGAGAGAAATTATATTTGTAGTTTTTACAATATGTGTGAGACCCAGTTTGTAAATGATCTAAACTCATTATTTTTATTTGTATTAAGGTATTGTACGGATGAATTCATAAAAAGAGCTATTCATGCGAAGAACACACACAAACCCATTGAAGACACTCCAACTTCATGTCGATCAACCGAATGTGTGTGAGAGTGTTTAACCTATATCGGACCTCTGTGTTCTTTCATACTTTCAGGGCTCTACTTCATAAACGAAATAGACGAAAATTCTAAATTTTTTACAGAATCTCTGTATTGCGTCCTTCTACCGTGTCTCAGTTTTTGAAAAAAGTGGTCAGAACCGTTTAGGCGTTATGCTAAAATATGTTACATTTTCAATACCTTGGGATGCCATACGTGCATATGATTCGATTTTGGATTTTACTTATCTCAACTGCGAAATGGTCAACCCTTTTCTAATTAGACCAAACTATATATAACGCTCTAATAAATCTGCAGTTCTAATTTCAAAAAAATTTGCAGAAAACAATTTTATCCGTATAATACCTTAATTGAAATTTACCGAATTCAATTTTGAAATTTTTTGTCGTAATTTTCTATTCTTATTCTTCAAGAATTCTAAATTAGATTAAGATATATACACTTTTCGAGGTTCATTTAGATAGATGCGGAGGTAATGGAAGTAAATAACCTCGACTATTTTGACATTTCATTCCGAATTAATGTGTAAATTTTTGATCGCAGAGCTTCCGCGGAATAGAGAAATAGTTTTTAAAAAACTCATATACATAGAAGTCCATGGATATAAAATATATGTTGACACCAGTGATCCCAGATCTGAAACGAGACGTGGTCCAATGCTATGACACGTCTATGTCCGTGTGAATATGGTAGGATGCAATATAAATGCACTGAAAAAAATGGTTAGTTGCGACAAGAAGCTCCTCATTAGTAGAGTTGGTATAAGCTGCAACAACTACTTCGATGGTAACAGTAACTAACCAGTTTTGT
>NC_046657.1:79975422-79976575 GCF_010883055.1 Belonocnema kinseyi | reverse complement strand
TTTTCTGACAAATAATTGGTGTTTTAACTAATACAATTTACGGGATAAAGTTTAACCAAAAAGGGAATAGTTCAATTTCCAGATAAAAGCTGTGATAAAAAATTGAATTGAACAAGGAAATATACTAATTTTCAATAAAATTGTTAAATTTTCAAGGGAAAAGGTGAATTTTTGACCAAGAAGATTAATGTTCTATAAAAAAAAAACGATTTTCAAACTTAACCAATATATACGATTAATTTTTAATCAATCCTATAATAGTTACATTTTCAGATTAGGATAAATAATTTTTAACGGAAAAAATTTATTGTCAACAAAGTTGTTGAATCGTCAACCAATCAGATGAATTTTCGACCAAGAAAATTAATGATCTACAAAAAAAGACAAATTTTAAACAAAATACATGAATTTTTAACGAAATTATTTAATTTTAATGTCAAGAAGACGAATTATCTACAAAAAGTTGAATTTCTTAAACGAAAAATATGAGTTTTCAATCAAAGATTTAAACTTTCAACCAAATAGTTCAATTATTAACCATAATTATAAAACCTTGTTAGAAAAAATGTATTTTTTTTACAAAGTAGTACAACTCTTAGTGAAATAATCGAATTTTAAACCCAAGAAGATGTACAGTTCATATTTTAACCAAACAATTGCATTTTTGACCAAAAATGATACATTTTCAATCAAAAAGATTACATTTCTACTAAAAAACGTCAATTTAATTTTTAACCTAATTTAAAGGCAAATAGTTGAATTTTCAACTATAATTATGAATCCTCAATAAGAAAAAATTAATTTTTCTACTAGGTAGCTCAACTTTAAGTGAATAATAGAATTTTTCACGCAAAAATTATAATTTTAATTTTTAACGATATAGTTGCATTTACAACAAAACGACTTTGCAACCAAAAAATATTTACAGTTGATAATTCAACCGAAAAATGTAATTTTCAATCAAAAAGTATAAATTTTCCATAAAGCAATTTAATTTCTACAAAGAAAGACGAATTGTTAACAAAATACGTGATTTTTTAACCACAAATGATATAGATTAATTGTCAGTTTCAAAAATGTATTTTCAACGAAAAAGATGAACCTTTAAATAAAAGAAATAAAAATTTTAACAAAGTAGTTGAATTTTTGATAT
>NC_046657.1:79949780-79975322 GCF_010883055.1 Belonocnema kinseyi | reverse complement strand
TTGGATTAAGTCAAATTTGTTTGATTGATAACCTACATGTGAACTCGATGTGTCATATGAATTCAACGAATACTTCAAAACAGGCCTCCGTGAAAAGGTACCGTAACTTGTATAAATACATCACCGTGACGATTCAGCTTTCCAGTGGGATGAATATAATTATATGAATAGTAAGAAAATATAAGATTGAATAGCAATATTATATAAGATTATATAATAGTAAGGATGACTACTTCAAGTAGTAAGATCAACTAATTTATTTGTAAAATAACTAAGTTAATAGTAAGACTTACTAAGTGAAGTAGTAACGCTTACTATTTGAAGTAGTAAACATAGCTGCTTGAAAGTAGTACCTACCATCGAAAGTTGTAGCGAGAACAAATAAAGTAGTAAGGGCAACTACTACCAATCTTGCGAATAAAAGTAGTAGCCTCAACCACTTTAATAGCAGCGGCATATATTACAAACTAAAACATTTGGGCCTACTACTTTGTTAGTTGTCCCAACCAACTAGTTTTTTCAGTGTGGGTTGCGCGCGCAACCCATTTCTCCTCTTCTGAATTTGAAAACTCGAAGGTGCACGATTGCCGGTCGGAACACTTCGGCGGTTCTATTTATATCTCTATCTGCTTTGAAATAAAATGAAGAGATTGGGATTTTAACATTTCCAGATTTCGATGCTGGGCTGGCGATTCTCATGATTTAAATATTTCGCGCGCCTCTTTAATGCGTGTATTTTGAGGTTACGTTACTTCAAGTATAAAGTATAAATTATATAAATATTAATACTATTATATATATATAATATTAATGATACTATTATAAATTATTTTATTTTATAATATTCTTATTTAAATCTTGATCCGCATTTGAAAGAAATTAAAGAAATTGGTGATTTTGGAATTCATCTCGTTTGGATAAAAACTCAATTATTTGATTGAAAAATTAATTATTTTGTTGAATATGTAACTATATTGTAAAAAAGTCTTATTTTATATCAAAAATTCAACTACTTTGTTAAAATTTTTATTTCTTTTATTTAAAGGTTCATCTTTTTCGTCGAAAATACATTTTTGAAACTGACAATTAATCTATACCATTTTCGGTTTAAAAATCATGTATTTTGTTAACAATTCGTCTTTCTTTGTAGAAATTAAATTGCTTTATGGAAAATTTATACTTTTTGATTAAAAATTACTATTTTCAGTTGAATTATCAACTGTAAATATTTTTTGGTTACAAAGTCGTTTTGTTGTAAATGCAACTATATCGTTAAAAATTAAAACTGTAATTTTTGCGTGAAAAATTCGATTCTTCACTTAAAGTTGAACTACTTAGTAGAAAAATTAATTTTGTCTTATTAAGGATTCATAATTATAGTTGAAAATTCAACTATTTGCCTTTAAATTAGGTTAAAAATTAAATTGACGTTTTTTAGTAGAAATTTAATCTTTTTGGTTGAAAATGTATCATTTTTGGTCAAAAATGCAATTGTTTGGTTAAAATATGAACTGTACATCTTCTTGGGTTTAAAATTCGATTATTTCACTAAGAGTTGTACTACTTTGTAAAAAAAAAATACGTTTTTTCTAACAAGGTTTTGTAATTATGGTTGAAAATTGAACTATTTGGTTGAAAGTTTAAGTCTTTGATTGAAAACTCATATTTTTCGTTTAAGAAATTCAACTTTTTGTAGATAATTCGTCTTTTTGGCATTAAAATTAAATAATTTCGTTAAAAATGCATGTATTTTGTTTAAAATTTGTCTTTTTTTGTAGATCATTAATTTTCTTGGTCGAAAATTCATCTGATTGGTTGACGATTCAACAACTTTGTTGACAATAAATTTTTTCCGTTAAAAATTATTTATCCTAATCTGAAAATGTAACTATTATAGGATTGATTAAAAATTAATCGTATATATTGGTTAAGTTTGAAAATCGTTTTTTTTTTTATAGAACATTAATAGTCTTGGCCAAAAATTCACCTTTTCCCTTGAAAATTTAACAATTTTATTGAAAATTCGTTTTTTTCCTTGTTCAATTCAATTTTTTATCCCAGCGTTTATCTGGAAATTGAACTATTCCCTTTTTGGTTAAACTTTATTCCGTAAATTGTATTAGTTAAAACACCAATTATTTGTTAGAAAATTCAATTTGAAATTTTTTAATTAAAAAAAGAAAATTTCTTTAATTATCAGCAATATTTGACCATTCATTTAAAACAATTCATTACAAACAACTGTTAAAAACTATACAAATTTGAACAGAATGGTTCGAAATAGAAAGCCTTGAATTGTAAAATTTGCAATGAGCTTTTTAATAAATTAAATTAATTTTCTATAAAATAATTGGTGTTTTAACTAAGACAATGTACAGGATAAAGTTTCAACCAAAAATTGAATAGTTCAATTTCCAGATAAAAGCGGTTAATTTTTAATCAATCGACTTTTAAGTCGATTAAGCCGAAATAATCGACATAGCTACACGTGTGATTGAATTTCATTCGGCTAGGTTATGTTAGGTCAGGTTTTGTTAGGTTAAGATAGATTAAACCTCTATGTAGGTTAAGACGAAGCTGAATGAAACGGTACCGCAAACACAACGGGACTACACAATGAGTTTAATTGTGTTACGTGAAGTTAAGTTAGGTTAGGTCAGGTTTTTTTAGGTTAGGATAGGTTTGACCTCTTTGCAGGTTAAGCCCAAGCTGGTTCAAATGGTACCGCAAACATAACGGGACAACACAATCAGTTTAATTGTGTTTCGGGAGGTTAGGTTAGGTTAGGCTAGGTTAGATTTATTTCTAGGTTAGGCTCGAGTTGACCCATTCGATGTAGCACACATTTGCTACTGAGAAAATATGCTTCCAGAGCTTTTACGTGTAGTTCAATAAATTTCTGTTAATTCAGGTTAGGTGAGGTCAGGTTCTGTTGGGTAAAGTTATGTTAAATAAGTTGATATCAGGCAAGGGTTGATCCTTCACAGTTGTTGACATGTTTTTGAAGTGAAAATTTGCATCACTGGCATTATTGTGAAATTTATTTGCCTCAGTGCATGATTTTTCGTCATTTTTGAGGTTATGGCTCAACCATGACGTGATGGGTGATTTTTGATAGCGAATTTGAATTCAGCGCCCCAAAATCCATAGGAATACGTGTGTCTTGTTACCAGATCCGCACACTTTTTTTTGTGTGGCTGTGTAATCGATTCAGTTGCCTAAGATCGCGTAAACTTATCCATATATAGGAAAAGGACAACTGCGCACCTGCGCACGAAAATTTAAGATCTTCCAGCAATGTGCTTACCATTTACGGTAATGTTTCTATCGCCAGTATTGAAAGGCTTCCCACTGGCAGTTGAGTCTCCTTATTATTATTTGGTGACTTTTAAATTGAATTTTGGGCAATTTACGGAAAGTTAACATAACTTACTTGCAATATTACCATAAGTGACAAAAAAATTCCGTACATTTTCGGAAATGTATAAAATTGTTTGAAATCGAATTTTGCGTAATTTATGGTAAGTTATCATATTTACCTACAAAATTATCATCAGTGAACGATATTTTCTAGAAATTTCCCGAAGTGTATAGACACTTTTAAACTGAATTTTGGCCCATGTATGATGATTTATGCCATAAGGTTTCATTAGTGAATGACACGTGCAATATATATACATTCATTACTCGCTTAAATTATTAGTATATTAATAGCCATTTTTTCACAATATAATTTCCTCCGTTACATGTGCGTCGAATATGCGTAATTATACCTTCATTCAATTCATTCTAGTTTAAACACTTCCAATTCTTGTCAGTATCATGCGCTATTTCATACGCTTGAAAGTGATCATCGTAGTAAATATTTTCTAACTTTTCTGTGATAAAAACCGCTCCCTAATTATCTTGCACAATGCAATAGTGTACAGTATAACATTTTGGTCCATTTCCTGCTGCACTCATTATTATAACATCGGGTTTCACATATTTATCGCTGATTGAAAAACATTAACGTGCGCGTCATTAGCGAACAATTCCGGGGATGGTGATGTATAAGCAGAAGTATTTTCTAATCTCAATTGTGTGATTAAGTGGGACCTGAATTTACATGTTCTGTAAATACGAATCAAGAATTAAACAATGCTGTAAATTAACTGGAGAGGGAAAACTTACAAAAAATGTTATTAATACCTGTTTGTTGATTAGCTCATGAGTAAAAAATTCGTTGACTCTCGCTTAGAATTTGATGAAGAGGTCGATTGGACTACAAGAAAAAAACGTGTACTAATCGAATTTTCAGTTAAATATTTAGAAATTTGTGTTTATATAATATATCATATATCTTCACGAAAATAAGAGAATAAATTCTTTTAAATAAAATTAATGTGTGTACTATATTAAAAACAGTTTTAAAAAAATTCATAACATTCCTTGTAAATGGTCAATCATTTTAACTTGAATGAAATGGTTCAAAATTAAATCATATAGTATAATTTTCGGATTAAAAAGATACTTTTAAAACCAAAAAGGTAATATTTAAATTTTCAAACAATAAAACAAAGTAAAAAAATTGAAGAGCAAACAATATACAACAAAATAGTGGAATTTTCAAACAAAACGGTTCATAAAATACTTCAATTTTTACCAAAATTATTAGTTTAATAACCAAACAGTTGCATTTGTAATAAAAAATGGTCAACAATTTTACCCAAAGAGAACAAATATCATCTTAACTATCAATCCCTGGCAAGAACAAGAAAAATGTATTCTCAGTAGAGTAGTTCAACATTGAATCATATAGTATAATTTTAGGTATAGAAAGATACGTTTAAAACCAATTTTGAAATATTTAAATCTTCAAACAATAAAATAAAGTACAAACAATGGTTGAATTTAAAAAAAAAAGAATATACAACAAAATAGTGGCATTTTCAAACAAAACAGTTCATAAAATAGTTCAATTTTTATCGAAAGTATTACTTTAATAACCAGTTACATTCTAAGTATCAAAAATGTATTTTAAGTTGAAAACACTTATATTTGAAACAAAGACAAATTTTTTAATCAAGATTAAAACAATCTGCCATCCAAATTGTGGAATGTTCTACAAAATAGTTGACTTTTCAGTAAACTGTTCGATTTTATACAAAAATAGTTGAATTTTCAACACAAGGTTGCGAATTAAAAAACAACAGTAGAATTACAATCATGTACAATAGATAGATGGGTTATCATTCGTCAAGCTAAGTGTAAGGTGAAAGTATTGATCCCCATACCTTTGGGATAAAACGTCTGTTTTAAACACAATGACATTCGCCTAAGCCAGACAAAAATTGACCTGGCCTGTTCAGTTTTACAGAATTAGTGATTCTACAAGAAATACTTTTATCTGTAAATATTATTTATCATCGCCATCATTAATACATCAGATTTTTAAATTATGATAAAAATTTCAAAGATTCAAAATTATTTTATAAAAAGAAACGTTGGGTACAATTTAAAAAAAGTTAAAAACACGGAATAAAGTAAAGGGCTAACTTTGCCATTTTGTCATGCAACATTTTAACTCTGAACGTATATTTAGTTGATTTGAATAAATATCACAACCTAAAATTACCGCGTTTATTATATTCCTTGCATATGTTACAATGTCCTGCAATCACAAAAACGTTCGAAAATCACATCGTAAATCTTACAGTCTTATGAAATATAATACAATACATAATAAGACTCTTACATTAGCAACTTTATCTTCAAAATTATTAAAGCATGAGTGCCGGCAATTATCACGATAAGCGATTAACAATAATCACAATAATCACTGTTCATATAAACCGCACCATATTTCGACAACGAGATGACTCGCACAACTGTTGGTTCCAGTGCGTCAACACGAAAGATATTCATTGTTGTTTAAAAGGGATAGCATTATTTCCCTCGGATCCTTGTACAATGCTCTATACTTTTATGAAACGTTACTAAATAAATTTAAGTCTTTATACCATTCTCAGTTTGATGAAAAAGACATATTTGACAAATATTTTCTTCCATCAGCTATGTCAAAATTACACAGGGAGCCTGGAATGATATGCTCACCTGCCTAACCCGAAATTGCCATGCTACGGGGCAATCTTTACAACTAATACGTTACAGATATTGCATTTCATCGATTGGGAAGAATCTCTAAATTACGTGTTACTTAAAGCTCTGTGCATTTGAAATGTTCCTTTTCATTTTGAATTATTTTCTATGCATTTTTTGAAATTCTACACTAAATGAATACGACATCATCCTACATGACGTTTTATAAAATGTAACAGAGAGAACAAGAACAAAATCATAGGTTTTATACAAAAATACTCCATAATGAATGTTACTTAAAGTTTTGAGTTTGTTAATTTTTACAAAACATTAATTTTAATATGCCAGCAATGCAGTTCTTGCCATTTATTTGTGATTTACTACTATTTACATTTGAAAAATTGCGCTATTTTGAGAACATTCAATATTTTTTCCATGCCGTCGAGGATTTATACCCAATTTCCAATCACTTTTAACTCAATTTCAAATTCTGTGTTTTCTCCGTGCATATATAATATTTTATTTTTCAGGATATACCCTAAGCAACATTTAAAACTGCCCAACCTGACAGTAAGCAAATGCCTAAAAAAAATATCTTTCCTTCCCAGATTTGTTGTACTGAATACTTTTCTCATCATTTTTCCTTGAAAACTGTTCTGTCAAAAATGTATGCGCTCATATGGACATTAGTACAAAAAATAATAGTTAATTTTAGAGATTTTTGAAAAACTTTAATAATTACACGGTACAATAATTGAGCTGTGACAGGGATATTACTCCTTATTATAGCATTTAGCTGAAAATGAACGATGGAATTTAGAAAGATCCCTGGATCAGCGAAAATGAATATCTTTGACCATTTCCCATATATCGGGAGTATCGTATAGTCAAACCTCTAATAACTACAGCTATAATAGGGATATTAAGAATAGGTGTCTTAAGTGACAGTTCAGCTTTACTTTGGACAATTAAACGCTTTTTACCACTTAAAATGTGCGCAAATGTTAATATTAAATAGACTTCCTGATGTAATAATAATTTATATTTATTTCGATTGTAGGCGATAACTATATTGAAATATAAAAAAAGCGATAAGAACAACAAACTTGACCTCCGAATGCATTATAAGGATTTCAGGGAAATTCATTTTCGCGATACCAGACGAAAGATTGGCTACTGTAAGTTAATATATTTCTATAACAACTAAATTTTTTCTAATCTGAAGATAATACAATTATACATAATCTGTTCGAAAATAATAAACTCTCGAACTTAGCAATTTTATCCAAATAACTGATTTACGAGAACAATCTCCATAAAGTAACTAAATGTTCAACTCTTCTAACTAAACGTTTGACCTAATCTAAGCGGACACTTTCTTTGAGTTTAATATATTCTCGATTCACTCGTTCGCCTCAAGATTTTTTTTTCCGTGTATGCTTAAGAAAACAATCTAAAATAAGAAACTGTTAAATTATAACAATATTCTTACCTGGCTGTATTTCACATACAAACAATTTTTCATGCGCCTCGTGCAGTCGCAATTAATACCATAAATAATACATATTTCATCATACTGATAAAAACAAATCATGATTTTCTTAATAACAATAATATAAGTTTCCTTCAAATTTTTTAATTTATGTGTAACTAGCAGACCCGATCACGCGTTGCTGTGGCTCAGTTATAAGCCCTACAGTTCATGCACCAGAACGGCCGAATCTCGCAATGGCCGAAATGAGGCGTTGACCAATCAGAAACGTTCGGCGAAAATAGTGTCATTCTCGCGCCAAACTGAGCCGAGCTCAGCCGAAGTATTCGAAAATTTTAAGTTCGCGCCAAAAGGTGTTCCGTTAATTTCCAAAGTTGCCGAATACATGAACCGGAATGACCGGAACACCAATCACAGAGCACCTTCAGCAAGACGGAACTTTTTCGTCTTGCCAAAGATGATCTGTGATTGGTGTTCCGGTCATTCCGGGTTACAGTCATTCCGGTTCATGTCTTTGACAACCTTGGAAATGAACTGAACGCCTTTTGACGCGAACTTAAAAATGTCGAACAATTAGGCATTTTCACTTCAATCAACAGATAACTTCACTTCGTAGATTGCTGAGGGGAAAACAAGGGACCAAATGCATGGGGTTCAGTTCATTTTTGCCTTATTTTGTTAATATCTTCGAAAATCCTAATTGTTTCTATATAAGTGTATTGGAAAAACAGTTTTTATTTTTTAATTACTATTTAATTAAGGCCATGTGATGAGTGTAACAGCTGATCAAGTCAGCCCTAAGATCAATATTTTTTCACCCATATTGAAAAATAAAAGTTTAAATAACGCGGAAATTTTTTTCGGGAAATGTTAATAAATATTGAAGGATCGTTTGTGGCCTCGCAAAGAGTTGGAGGAAGAAAAAAGGTTATTTATGCAAATAATGATTATCGACGGACACATTTAGATTTTACAGCAGAAGTTTGACTTTTAACTTTCTTTGGCGGTAATCATGCAATCTGTTTTACCCACAGACCCCTAGAAGTTCGAAGTTGTCTACCAGACTGATACGTATGTCAGACCAAATATGTTTATTTGCATTTCAAGTGCAAACATTAGTTTTTGCATTATTGGTGCATAATGTTCGTGAGCGATTTTTGTTGTTTTGTCCCACTTTGATAAATATTAACCTCATAAATAGCCCATTGACAACATTGCAAATTGCTTGCAGGGTTTGACGACAGCATGGCCGGTATTTCTCCAAAATACAAATTTTAAAAAAACTTTTTTCACTATTCTAAGTATATAGGACCAGAGACAAATTCTTGCATGCCTTCTATTTATCATGCCAAATTTTTAACACGATATCTCATTCTGTGTGGACGTCAGTTGGGAAAGAAAACTCCCACTGGTATTTTCTTTAAAGAAAATTTTTTCTCAAAATTTCCACCAGAACAAAGCAGAGATATGGACTTTATTACCACCTCTTTCATTTCCCAAACTTTCAAAGCGATACCTCATTTTGTTTAGACGTAAAGTTGGGAAAGAAAAATCGAAGACCAGGTTTGATCACGTAACCCTCTCGTCACATGGCCTTAAATAATAAAATGATCATAATTCTTTTCAATTGCAAAGATATTACAGAAATAAAGTTTTGTTCCTTTTATTTGATCCATTATTTTCCCCTCAGCTTTTAACAAAGTGAAGTTAGCTCATGATTGAAGTGAAAATACCTAATTCGGCTGAGTTCGGCGCGGGAATGACACTATTTTCGCCGAACGTTTCTGATCGGTCAACGTTTCATTCCGGCCATTCCGAGATCCGGTCGTTCTGTAATCTATAAATTGGTAATAATATTGTGCGCTTTTAGTGGGCGAAGAGTGAATTGTGTTTAACGCTTATTTGCGGCATAAAAAAAGGTATGTTATGAATAGACAAGATATGTTTTGAATAAAATGAATAAAATTTTACATGCGAAAATTTTTAATTGACGGTCTCTGGAACGCATTTCAAAATTTGGTTTGATCAACCACTAAAATAAGTTAGAGACTCGTTGATAAGAGGAGTGTAGCAGAAATAAATGCAGAAACGATATTTTGGGCCAGAATTTTTATTCCAATTTTTCAGAAATTTTGCTATAATCATTTATTTTATCAGGTCTAACTATTAAATTCACACATTATTGGTACCTTATCAGAAAATAAAAATCTTTGAGTGTAATTCAAATCTACTCGGAATGTTGTTTTAGTGCATATGATTGAGTTCTCGTTTCAGCTCAAATTATGCCATTAGAAATGAAAACACCAATTCCGTAAATTTTATTTCATTTGTCATCTTTTCAGTTGGATGTTGTCCTATATTTATATTTCTAAAAAATTGAAATGACAATTCTGGCCTAAAATATCTTGTCTATATAAATTTTTGATACAATCCTATCACCAACAAGTCTCTAATTTATTTTAATGGTTGATCAAACCAAATTTTCGGATGAGGTCCAGAGAAAACATTTTCTAAAATACAAAAAATCCCTAAATATTTTATTGATTAAAATTAAGGCAAATTAAATTACCTCGAGATATCTTTTTGATATACCCATATCATACAAATGACTCAGAATTAATTTTAGGCTGATCCATCCCCAGTCTTGGCATAAGGTCTAGAGATAACGGTTTTCCAAACATGTTTATGAAAATGAACCAACTGAAATGCACCAAATCCTTCTGCATTTCCTGATTTGAATTTACCTATGATCGATCTGTGAAAAAAACAATGGAAATCAGTTATTAATTTCAGAAATAATGTGTTACTTATTAAAATTATTAATAAGTAATGATTGTTAAATTATTATAAAGTAATTATTGTTTAAATTATTACTGTCGACTTTGTCAGCAATAAACATACAAAATCACAAAACATTTCTTTGGTAAAGAATAATCAATCGAAAGTAATATTTTAATATTATATATAATATTTTATTCACTTTATTCAAAACATATCCTGTCTATTAATCATATGGACACAGAAAACACGGGATTAAGCATGCCATCCTAACTTGGGCGAGCGGGGTTGAATCCATGGGAGGGGGGAGAATTCCATGAGTGGGGAGAGCCGTCATCTTATGATGTGCCATTTGATTATGCGCACGAGCATTTTTGCCGACAAACTGTGCATGAAAATATAAACATGTGGGCGCTGCCATGTTTGTCGCGGGACATCAAAAGGTGGCGGACCTCCTGCCTCATTGCATCACCCCAGCAATGACATGCCTAGTCCCTTGTTTCCTATGCCCATGATTCATAACATACCTTTTTTATGCCGCAAATAAGCGTTAAACACAATTCACTCTTCGTCCATTAAAAGCGCACAATATTATTACCAAATTATAGTATTTGTCACTCAGCAGCCATTCCATAATGTTATTGGCACAGAAGAAAGTTGATGTTTACTTCTCAGTCCACAAGTCTTACTTCATTATTAATGAAACAATTTTATTATTTGTAATTACTACATGACATAACCTATATTTTTTGGCACTTGTATCCATTTGAAGTTTCGAACGCAACCATGGAAACTATGATAAACTTGATCCGAAGATGCACGGACTTGACCGAATGGCCGATCCGAATGCAACTTTAAAGGCGCGAAATATGAAAATGCCCCTGTACAATGGGTTCTTCCCTGCTGTTGTGTAATTCGGGTAGCAATCAAATTCGCCATGTATGTAAGCTCCAGCGTGTCCACCCTGTATATATAGATAGATTTTGTAACGTGAATGGAAGCAAAATATTAGAACTACCCATTTTGACTCTTAGAACTGCCCCTTTTAATTTACAACTGCCTGACTTGGGTAGAACTGCCCTTTCCCTGGCGGACCAATGGAACCGAAAGGAGCCTCTACAAAGTACGCGTAAAGACCCCACTGGGTCCCCATTTGGCTCCTTTTTAAACAACTCGAAAAAACAGCAAAATTAACTTTTAAATTGTTGAAACTCGGAATCTACGTTAAAATTACCTATAGAAGGTCACGCACAGTGGGAGGAAATGCACTTTTTCGTTCAAAAATGTCCAGAGCCTTCAATTTTGGTCCGATTTTTAATTTTTTGTTTTAAATTAAAGTTCATTAAATTCTGAAGAGCCTGAGACTCTGAACTTTAGTCTTTTCTACTTGTTTATTAATCATTTTTTCACTCAAAGTATGGAAAAACTGAAATTTTTTACATAAAAATTTTTTACGCTTTAATAACTGATTAGGCAAACTTTATATGATCTTAAATTAATATTTAGGAACTCATAGAATACAAATGATTTGCTCATTAGTCCATTTATTTGTTATAAAGAAATTTTATGAACAAATCAGCAAATAGTCTTATTATCGGTAAAAAAAATTCTGTTTACTAGAAGTGCTTCATATTAATATAGGAATGATATATAATTATAAGAATAATTTTAAAGTTTACAATAACCATTGTTATAAACAATTCTTATGGCAAAACATTAAAATTTCAGATTTTTTCAAATTATAATTTCCATCAATCGCCAGAACGACTTCAAGTTTTCTTAAAATAATCAATATTTAATAATATTTTATAAAATACAACAATTACAATTTTTATAAACAAATTAGATAAACAAATTCAAAACTCTGGCTTTTTCGCATAGAAATTGTTTTGTATTTGCACTGGAAATTTCTTAAGCTATTAGATGAATGACTGTTAGTCACAAAAATATTAGAAAAGTTAACAATAATAATTGTCATAAATAATTCTCGTGATAAAATATTCAAATTTAAGGTTTTATCAAATTTTAATATTCTTTAATCGCTAGAGTGGCTACTGAGTTTATAAAGATTTAAGTTGTTATATTTTACTAAATATTATGAAAGATACATTTTTCAGGAATATCAGTAGCCATTCTAGGGATTAAAGAAAATCAAAATTTGATAAAACCTTAAATTTGAATATTTTATCACGAGGATTATTTATAACAATTGTTATTGTTAACTTCTGTAATAATTTTGTGACTAGCAGTCATTCATCCAATAGCTTAAAACAATTCCAATTCAAAAACAAAAACAAATTGTATGCGAAAGGGCCAAATTTTTGAATTTTTTCATCTAATTTATTTATAAAAATTTTAATTGTTATATTTTATCATATATTTATTAATTTAAGAAGTACCTGAAGTCGTTCTGGCGATTCAAGGAAATTATAATTTGAAAAATCTGAAATTTTAATATTTTGCCATTAGAATTATTTATAACAATGGTTATTATTAACTTTTAAATTATTCTTGTAATTATATATCATTCCTACATTAATATAAAGCACTTTTAGTAAACAGAACATTTTTTTAACTAATAATAAGACTATTTGCTAATTTTTTCATAAAATTTGTTTCTAACAAATAAATGGACTAATAAGCAAATTATTTGTATTCTATGAGTCCCTAAACATTCATTTAAGATAATATAAAGTTTACCTAATCAGTTATTAAAGCGTAAAAAATTTTTAGGTGAAAAATTTCAGTTTTTCCATACTTTCAGTGAAAAAATTATTAATAAACAAGGAGAAGAGACAAAAGTTCAGAGCCTCACGCTCTTCAGAATTTAATGAATTTTAATTTGTTTTAAATAAATAAAAAATCAGACCAAAATTTGAGAATCTGGACATTTTTGAACGAAAAAAGTGCATTTCCTCCCACTGTGTCACGGAATAATAGCAAAAGTTTTTTTTTGCAACGGTAAAAAGTTTAAAAAAATATAAGACGTATAACGCCTGTTGACTGCTACATTTCAAACGTATCGCCTGTAAGTAGCAGTCAACAGGCGTTATACGTCTTATATTTTTTTAACTTTTTACCGTTGCAAAAAAAACTATTGCGATTATTCCGTGACCTTCTATAGGGAATTTTTACGCAGAATCCAAATTTCAACAATTTAAAAGTTGATTTTGCTGTTTTTCGAGTTTTTTTTTTTTTTAAGAACCGAATGGGGACCCAATGGGGTCTTTACGGGTACTTTGTAGAGGTTCCATTCGATTCTTTCGGTCCGCCATGGTTCGGATATAGCCTCTGTTATTTTTAATAATTTTAATGAAAGAATAGCTAAATACAAATTCGTTGTACAATTATTCATCTGGAATATTGTCACCATCGTATTTCGTATATGTTTCTAATAATATAAAATGAAAAATAAGTATTTTAAATAAACAATCAAATAATGAGCCCGTTTCCCGTTCCCCCCTGGGTCAGGGTGCGATAAGAGACACGAGCGCGGCTTTTTAATTTTCTTCTTTACTTGCAATTTTCTAAATCCATTCAATTCTTCATAAAAGTAAAACTTGAAGGTTCTCAGTATTCAAATGATGGGAAAATAATTAGTCAGTGGCGGATCCAGGGGAGGTGTTTAGGAGTTTCAGCCCCCCCCCCCCCCCCCCCCCCGAAACTTTTGGCCTTTCGTATTAAAGGTCGGCGCCGCTAAGCTATGCATGAGATATACATACGACTTGTTTTTAAATACGAGCCCGTGTTTATTTTAAACAAAGATTTTGAAAAGTCAACAAAATTTAAGAATTATAATTCTAAAATTTCGTTTTCAAAGAATAGAACAAACGTCATGCTTCATGTGGGTCCCTCTCCCTCTTGTTGCAAAGATTATTAGTAATAAAGGTTGCTAATTCTTAATAATGACTTACTGATTCCAATTATAAATAACAAAAACTTTTTATTATTATTAGATATAAAATATAAATACATTCAAAGGTGGCAAATTTTACGATATTGAGCTATGTGTGTTGCCTGCCTTAAGGCATAATGGATACTGGAATATTTTCGGAATAATTCTGAATGAACACTGAAAATATAAAACAATTTCAAATCAGACAGTAAAAAGAATAGCATCAATGGCATTGGAGCGACTGAAAACCCCGAAAAAAATTCTCGAATATAAAAATTCCCAAATTGAAAAATTTCCGAATAATAAAATTTTCGAACTGTTCATAATATTAGTGAATTCGTAAATTGCCGAATAATTAAATGCCTGATAGAAAATAGCCGAGTTATAAAATATTCGAACTAGAAAATTACTGAAATTAAACAATTAAAATTTATTTTAAATATTATTTGTATATTAACAATACAATAATTAAATATTTTAATGAAAAACAGGTTCTTTTTCAGGTTCAATGTTTCTAAAATTATTGTTTGAATTTAAAATAACAGTAATTGAAAAAATTGCGCCTAGAAATATATTTTTTTCAATTATTGTAATTTTAAATTTTAACAATAATTTTAGATATATAATAATTTTATAAATATTCCATTATTGTATTTTTGAAAAATAAATTATATTTATTTTTTAAAAAGCATTTTTTAAAGTCAGCTAATTTATAATTTGGAAATTTCCCTTTTCAGATATTTTATAATTCCGCAATTTCCGATCGAGTCGACTGAATAATCGCGAAAAATAAAATTACAAACAGTTTATTATATTACAGAACTTGAAAGTTCCCAGATAATAAGATCCGCGAACGATAAAATCCCGATGGGTTAATAAAATTACCGAATTTAAAAATTCCCGATAGTTCATAATTTTACAGAATTTGAAAATTGCCGAATTTAAACAATTAGAATTTTTTAATAAATATTATTATATTATTCAAAATACAAAATTTTTATAAAAAAGTATTTAGAATGTTTAAAGTTTCTAAAATTATTGTTTGAATTTAAAATAAGAATAATAAGAATATATATATTTCTGGATGAATTTTTAATAAATAAATAAGTAATAATTTAGTTTTTTAAATTTAATTGTTTAAATTCGGCAATTTTATAATTCGGGAGTTTTCTAGATCGAATATTTTATAATTCCCCAATTTGCGATTAATTATAACACACCCGAATAATAAAATCCCGAACGGTTTATAATATTAGCGAATTGGAAAATTCCTGACAGTTTATAATATTACCGAAAATGAAAATTCCCGAATTTAAACAATTAAAATTGTTTCATAAAATTGACTAATTTATTAAAAATACAATAATTAAATATTTTTCTCAAAATATTGTTTGAAGTTAAAATAGTAATTGACTAAAATATATTTCTGGAAGAAATTTGTTTTCAAACAAATTTTAAAAAATGTATTGAATTTTAGGAATCGAAGATTTTACATCGAGAAGTTTATTATCAGGGAAATTTTCCAATTCGCGATTTTTATTATTTGGAACTCTTACTATTCAAAATTTCATTAATCGTGAATTTTATTAATCAGGAATTGTATTAAGCGGTAATTTTCAGGCTACACGCACCGGGCCTTCTGGTTAGTAGTCACGGGCCTGTAATTGCATATGACTTCCTATACTTTTTCGCGTTAATATTTGTTAATAAATTTATCGAAAAATTGAATTTAGTGAAAAATCAGTGAAGTACTGCTCATAAATAAAAAGTGAATAATATCTGAAAATTAATTGTACATTTTTTCAAATCAAGTGTGTATCCCAAAGAGTACTGAATTTGCGAAAAATTTCGTATTTGTGATCCTAACCTATAAATGCGTAATTGTTTTGGAGATTTTAGAACGGGTAAGTCATTTTAGAGACAGATCTCTAGTTATTTTCTGAAAAATGGCTTAATTCAGGTTAATTTTTTGAAAATCATTAATCTCACAATCAATTAAAACTCCCTTTTTCTACAAATTAGAGCAAAAAAGGATAAATTTCGGCGTTTTGCAAAATTTGTCAACATCTGTTTATTATTTATTTTTAAAATAAATCTAATATTTATTTGGAGTTTAAAAATAATTCCTCTTTTTTATTCATTGATTATATTTTCATTCACAATCAAGAATTTTCTTTTTTTTTAAATGCCGAATAATTGTTACATTTATTTTGTGCTCTTCGGGTTTCAATTTTTTTTTCTCTTAACATTATCTGTTTATTATTTTTCTTATTGTTATCTATTTTTAGAATAAATTCAATTTTTTGTAGCTTAAAATAATCTCTTTATTTTTTATTATACTTTTATTTACAATCACGAACTTTCTGTTTTTACAAACTTTTATTTTGTGCTCTTCAATTTCCGAATTATTTTATTTTTTCTCTTCCGATTTGCTAGTCGATGCTTCGGTTTCCAATTTTGATATTTTGTCCTCCATCGCATACATTTGCATACTTAGACATTCAGTTTTGACAGTTTTTATGGGCAATAGTTCCTTATTTTTCAAATCGATCGGTTCGTCTTCCACAATCCAAGGAAAATTTGTATAATTGGGATTTTCGCTCAAACCAATGTGAGAAGATTCAAAAGTTAAAAACGTTATTTTAAAGGTCGAATCCTTTGGTAAAGGTTTCAAATATGATTCCACTGTCGACAATTTCAGACAAATTGTTCTGAGAGCCTCTTCCGTTTTTATATAATATGGATCCCTTCTGTAAATAAATTTTTCTAAATTAACATTTTCGTATTGACATTTTATTCATAAATACAAATTCTAATAAGAATTGAATAAAATCGTTACTCTTTATTAGAAGTTATCAGATCCATTATATCAAAGACGAATTTTTCAATCGGAGTTTTTAGTTTATTGAAAAAAGTCATTTGTACTGATTTCACACTCGATTCGTCATCCTTCAATAATTCTTTTAAACAATTTAATACATTTGTAATATATTCGTTCAGTTCCGGATGTTCAGAAACGTAAATTCCGATTCCGTACAGTTTTTTCTTCGTGAAAATTGAATGCGGATATAGTTTTCGAAAGTAGAGAATTTGGTGGAAGGCAGCTTCCAAAAATTCAAGTAGAATATCTGGCGTTACTGCGAATTAAAAAAAAAAGTATTAGTTGTTGCATAATTATTGTCAGAAAATTAATTTCTCTTCAATATTTACCAATTCTTTCTTGAGACATCTTTTTAATTTGAAATCTGAAATAAAAAAATTTTAAAAATAATCGTTCAAACTTCTACATAAATCAATCTGAATTTCGCGCCCTAATAATTTCCGTTTGTCTTATTGGCGGGTATTTATTTCCATGAAATTGCATATGGCCGCGCGTGTATACAATAAAACCTCTCGGAAATAATAAAAAAAACACTTTTATCGCCCCTAATTCCTCGATTTATCGCTTAATCAAACAGAGTTTTTAATTAGGGAGACTTTTTAGATTAGTGAAATCGAAATTTCCTGGAAAATATAGTGATAATTGTGACGAAAATTTTAATCGGCAGTTGGATTAACCTACGAATGCTTTTTCGACTTCAGGGTAAGAAAACTCACCTTTTTCACAATTTTGACACTCTTTTTCTGCCAACTTTTAATATTTCCTATTAATTTTACACTTGCTTTTGTCAAGAAATATTGGAAAGAGAAAATATTCACGCACAGGACTTTCGAAAAATGTACAATTATTCCGGGCGACAAAGTGTCAGAAATTCATGGCGGGAACGAAATTTCTAGTTATTTTCATGAAAATTACTAGACACCTTTTGCAATCTTAAGATTTTTTAAGATATTCTCCTTTTTTCTCAAAGAAACTTACAAAATTTCTGTTTTTCACGAGAATCACGAGGGAGATCGTCTCTGCATTTTTTAGGTTAGGTTGCCTATTTTCGGTTTGACATTTTGTGATTTTCAAATTCGGAAATTCGAAATTGTAAAACTGGACGCAATTAATACGAAATAATTGCAGTAGAATTTAATAGTGTACATATTTATTTTTTATTTTAAAGGAGTATTTCGTTAAGGGATCGACACATTTTTAAATTTAAAGAAGTCAAAATTGTGATTTTTTCAGTGAAAAATGCCGCCGGTGAAGAAAATAGATTTAATTAAACAAGGTTGGGCATGGACAGAATCTATCGAACCTCACGAGATACAAAGGACACATTTGGAATCTGCTTATAGGCTCGGATTAAAAAACTGCACGTCTTGCAAGTCAGTTTTTCTTTTTAATTCAGATTTTTAAATTTTTCAAACAATATTCCAATTTTTTGTTGTCAATCTTTAAATATTTTTTAAATATATTTCACAGAAGAAATTGTTCAAATAATCCACAATGCCTGACTGGTTTAGGGGAGGACAAATACGTAAATTCAAGTGCAACAAAACTTGATCCTTTAGAAGATTCTTTAATCGAATTGCGAGATCCGACACAACCAGTCGGTCTTAAAAATCTCGGAGCAACGTGCTACGTAAATAGTTTGCTTCAATTATGGTTTCACAACGAAGAAATGAGGTAAATATATTTTAATTAAAAATTAAAAGATTTAAAAATTAGTCATTAATTTGAAAAGCTTGGATTTTTTATTTTTAACATTTTTATTGAGTTGGAAGGGGGCAAATTTGTTTTTCAGTTTTTTCCTGATTTAAAAGAGTGACATTTTTTATTTTTCAAAGTTTTCATAAGATTTCAAGGAGGAAATTTGGTTTTTAATCTATTTTCTGAATTGAAAGATACATTTTTTAAAAATATTTGTATTGATTTAGAAGGAAATTTTTGTTTTCAATTATTTTTGAGTTGGAAACAAGGAAAGTTTAGTTTTTAATATTTTCCTGCATTGGAAGGGGCATTATTTTTTTATTATTATTATTATTGAGGTGGAAGAGAGAACATTCGAGTTTTTTTATTTTTATTGATTTGTGAGGAAATTTTGGGTCTAAATTATTTTCTGAATAGGAAGAGTGATATTTTTTATTTTTCAAACTTTTCATAAATTTCGAAGAGAAAATTTGGTTTTTAATTTATTTTCCAAATTGAAAGATACGTTTTTAGTTTTTAATATTTGTATTGATTTAGAAGGAAATTTTTGTTTTCAATTATTTTTTGAGTTAAAAGCGAGGAAAGTTTAGTTTTTAATATTTTCCAGAATTGGAAGAGACATTATTAAAGTTTCTTTATTATTGAGTTGGAAGAGAGAACATTTGAGTTTTTAATTTTTTTTTAGTTGCGAGGAAATTTTGGTTTTAAATTATTTTCTGAATAAGAAGAGGAACATTTTTTATTTTTAGCATTTTTATTTTTGTGTTGGAAACGAGGAAAGTTCAGTTTTTAATATTTTCTTGAATTGAAAGAGAATTGAAAACGAGGAAAGTTTAGTTTTTTATATTTTCCTGCATTGGAAGAGATATTATTTTTTTTTAATTATTGAGTTGGAGGAAAAAACATTTGAGTTTTTTATTTTTATTGAGTTGCGAGGAAATTTTGGGTTTTAATTATTTTCTGAATAGGAAGAGGGACATTTTTTATTTTCAGCATTTTTATTTTTGAGTTGGAAACGAGGAAAGTTTAGTTTTTAATATTTTCCTGGACTTGAAGCGGAAATTTTGATATTCTTAATATTTTAACTGAATTGGAAGAGACATTTTTTTTTCTTTCTGACTTATCACAGCGATTCTTTTATTCTTAGTATTTTTATTGAGTTGAAAGACAGTTGAATTTTCAACAAAATAGTTACATTTTCAGTTAAAAAATTTCTTTTTAACCAAAGAAAGACGAACTTTCAAATAAAATTATGAATCCTCCACTAAAAAAAGGAAACTTTTTGAAAAAGTATTTCAACTTTTAAGCAAGTAGTTGAATTGTCATCCTAAAAAGATCAATTTTCATTGAAAAATGCAATACTTTAATTCAGTTGAAGATAAAAGTAAAATACTTTAATCTTCAACTATAAAAGATAAATTTTCAATCAATCAGTTAAATTTTCTAAATAAAAATGCAAATTTTATACAAAAAGGTTACATTTTCAACTCAAAAATATGAATTTTGAACAAAAAAGTTAATTTTCAACTGAAACTTTTAAAGTAATAGATGAACTTTTAAATCAAAAAGATAAATGTCAAAAGCAACACAATTTATTTGAAACCAATCAGATGAATTTTCAACGAAATAGTTAAATTAACAATTTACATACTTGAATTTTTAAAGCAAAATAAATCAATTTTCAACCAAAAATAAATGTTCATTGTAGAGAATTAATTTTCAATAAAAAAAAAAGAATTTTATGCAATACAGTGTAATTTTGTACGCAAAAAATTGAATGTGATACCAAATGGTGGAATTTTCAAGCCCAAAAAACAATCTGTTTATAAAGTTTATTTATAACGAATCAATTGAATTTTGCAGAATATAGTTAAATTTAGGGTTAAAAAATTACTTTTTAACAAAACAAAACAAAATGAATTTTCTGATTGAGGGATTGAACTAGTAAATACGAATTTAAAAAAAACTTTAATTCCAAACTAAAACAAATTAATTTCCAACTACTTAGTTGAATTTTCTAGCTTTAAATAAAAAAGTTGTTCAAAAACGTTGAATTTTCAACCGAAACAGATTCATTTTTAATCAGACGGTTGCATTTTAAACCTAAAAGATGAAATTTGTATGACATTTCAAATCAAAAAGATAAATGTTTAACAAAACAGTAGAGTTTTATTTTTTTTTTTTTAATTGTCAGTCAAAAAAAAATCCATTGAGATTAGGCTAAGAACAATAAAATGTATTGAAAACCAATCAAATGAATTTAAAAAAAATTGTGAAATTAAACAATTAAAAAAATTTGTCTTCTACTTAAAAATAAGGGTTTGAACAATGAATGTCATGATAGTCCAAATTTGATTATTTTTAGTTTATATTTTTCTCGTTTTTAACATTTTTTGACTAAATAGTTGAAGTTTTAAATGTAAATAGATAAATTTTTAACCAAAAATAAATTTTCAATGTGTAGAATTAATTTTCCATTAAAAAAAAGGAATTTTATACAAAACAGTTTTATTTTGTACCAAAAAATTTTAATATTGTACCAAATTGTTGAATTTTCAAGCCAAAAAAACAAATTTCTATAATGTTTATTTATAACCAATGAGTTGAATTTAAAAAAAGTTAAATTCATGTTTTTAAAAATTACTTTTTAAACAATAAAACGAATTTTCGACTAAAATGATAAATCTTCACATAAAAAAACCAAGGAGTTGAATTTTCAGCAGAGAAAGATGAATTATTAAACCAAAAAAGAGAAATTATCAGCAATAAATATAATTGTTCACATTTCAATAAATAGAAATTTTAATTTAAAATAAGAAACAGAGGGATTGAACTAGCAAAGACAACGTTTTAACAAAATAATACTTTAATCTTTAACTAAAACAGATTCTTTTTAAACAAACAGTTTAATTTTTTAGCTGAAACTGAAAATTCTGTATTAAATAGTTGAGTTTTTTTAAACCGAGAATATGAATTAACAACAATAAAGTTTATTTACAAAAAATCAGAAGAATTTTCTACAAAGTAGTTCACTTTTCACTTAAGAAAATATTTTTCAACAACAACAAAAAACGAAAATTCATTAAAATTATGAATCTTTAACCAAAAAAAGTTAAATTTAAGAAAGTAGTTCAACTTTCAATCAAGAAGTTGAATTTTCATACTAGAAGGATAAATTTGCAACGAAAAGAAACAGTTTGATTGAACCAGCAAAGACGAATTTTTAACAAAATACTTGAATTCTAAACTAGAACAGATTAATTGTCAATCAATCAGTTTAATTTTCTACAAAAAAATTTAATTATGAACCCAAAAATGTGAATTTTCAACAAGAAAATTTTATTCTTAACTACAACAGATTAACTTTTAATTAGACAGTTGCATTTCAAAAAAATAGTAGAGTTTTCAATTTTTAAAAAATCGCTAGTCAAGAAAGAAAAAAAATCAAAGAAATTGATGAAATTTCAAGCCAAAAAGACGAATTTTCTATAAAACATTTGAATTTTTAATCCAAGAATAAGTTAAAAGCAATCAAATTTATTTAAAACCAATCAGATGAATTTTCAACAAAATAAATAAATAGCTTGAATATTTAATGTGGTGTTAGTCCAAATTTGGTTTTATTATTTTTAATTTATATTTTTCTCGCTTACATTATTTTCTGTTTTATAATAAATTAGTTGAATTTTTCAGAAAAAAACTTAAATTTATGGTTCAAAATTTACTTTTTAACCAAAATACAAATTTTCTACTAAAATTATAAATATTTACAAAAAAAAGAACTTTTTAAGAAAGCAATGAATTTAAAACCCAAAGAAGATAAATTATCAACGAAAAATGTAATAGTTGATATTTCAATGAATAACATTTTTATTTTGAAATAAAAAAACAGAGGGATTGAACTAGTAAAGACGATTTTTTAACAAAATACTTTAAAACAGATTATTTTTAACCCAAACGTTGAATTTTTTTGCTAAATATTAAAATTTGATATTTTTTTAACCCGAGAATATGAATTAACAACAATCACGTTTATTTACAACTAAGCAGTTGAATTTCTAACAATGTTGTTACATTTTCAGTTAAGAAATTTTTAACAAAAAAAAAAACGAATATTTATTAAAATTATTATTCTTCAATCAAAAAGAAGTTAATTTTAAGAAATTAGTTCAACTTTCAATCAAAAAGTTGAATTTTCATACTAGAAAGATAAATTTGCAAAAAAAAGTATAATAGTTGATATTCCAAGAACAAAATATTTTAATTCAAAATAAGGAACAGTTTGATTGAACCAACAAAAACGAGTTTTTAACAAAATACTTAATTTCTAAACTAAAAAAAATTTTTTTCCAAACAATTAGTGGAATTTTCTACAAAAAAGTTGAATTCACTTTTGGAATTTTCGAGATTTATAATTTTTTTCAAAAACTTAGAACTCAAAAACCATTGTTCGCGAGCAAAAATTAGCACGATACCTTTTCTATCAGCGTGTTCGCTGGACCGGGAATCCGGGAAATGACCCCAAATTTATTTTTTGACCGGTAATTTTACAAATTTTAAGAAAAAAAAAGTCTGTCCAAGTTTAATTATAATTCGAAAATCTTTCACTTCACAAATTTTCCATTTTAGGTTATTAATTTTTAAGCGTACATTTCAATATAAGAATTTTAAAGTGCAGATTTTATAACTTAAACAATTAAAAATTAGAAGCGTTTAAATTTGAAGATTTTTGATAAAAAACAATTTTATTTAATCAACTGTTAATATAAATTAATAACTGATTTTTTAAAAATTGAATTGTACTTTAAGATTTAAAAAATAAATAATAATCGACTGTACAAGGCGATTCAGAATCAGTTTACAATTTTAGAATGTCCAGATTTTAACATTAAAAATTGAACTGTTTCAATTATAAATAAATGCTAAATAAATTTAAACGTCCTATTGAAACTTTATAAACTATTTTTAATTTTAAAATAAATCTAAAATAATATATTTATGAATATAGGCTTTATTAAATTTCAAATATAATTTCACTCTAAAATATTCAATTTTTAAAGCATGCAATCTGAAATTTTTCAATTAAGGAAAGGAAAAGTTACTTAATATTTATAAATACCTGACTGTTCATTTAAAATCAGTAATTTTAAATTAAATATTTAAAACGAAACAAAAAAAATCAACTTTGAACGTTACAATGTTAATTTTTCTATTTAAGTAAATTTAATTTGTAAGTAAAATTGTTGGATTTTGATGTATAAATAATAATTGAACACCTATTATTCTTAGAAAAAATTCAAGCCCACGGCCTAATTTAAAACATAATTTAGATTTTAGCAGATTTTGAACCAAAAATTTAGAAGCTTTTTAAGAATTTTGGCAGGCTTCAGAAGAATAAAAAACATTTCCTAGAAAAATCGAAAATAATTTTTTTATTTTGATAAACTAATTTCAAGAGAATATTTAAAAAGATTTATAACGATTTACAAAACTTTCAAAAATGAATGTGTACGATTTTTAGAAAATTGCTTTTATTTCACAGAATTAAAAAAAAAATTATTTAAAAAACAATCTAAAACAGCATGTAGACGTTTGAAGATTTTGAAATAAAATTCTGAATTGGAAGAGGAAATTTTTCCAAAAAATTCTTATTCTGAGTTGAAGCAGGGCATTTTCAAATTTTAACCAATTCTAAGTTGAAACTGGTATTTTCCAAAAGAATTATTGGAACAGAGAAATTTTTTATTTTAATAAATTCCGAGCTGGAACAGGGAATTTTTTAAAAGAATGAATTATAATTCTAAGCTGAAACGGGATATTTTCGAGAAAAAAGTAAAATAAAATTATAAATTGGAACAGGGAATTTTAAAGAAAAATTATAATTCTTGAAACGGAAAATTTTTGAAAAGTATTAAAATTCCGGATTTAAACAATAAATTGTCAATTTTTAACCAATTTTGAGCTGGAACTGTAATTTATCCAGGAGAATAAGAATTCTGAATGGAAAATTGAATTTTGTTAACAAAATTATAATTCAGAGTTGAAAAAAGGTATTCTGAAACAAAATTTAAATTATGGATTGGCACAGGCAATTTTACAAAAAAAAGTATAATTCTTAAAATCGGTTGAAATCGAGAATTTTCTAAAAGAATCAAAATTTTTGATTTAAAGAGCTAATTTTCAATTTTGATCTAATTCCAAGTTGGAATTAGAATTTAAAATTGCTTAAAAAGCTATAATGTTGAATATTTTTTAATTCATTGATTGATTCTTCCATTTAGAGCATTGAAATTGATACCGTGGATTTATATTTTTGGAACTGAAACTCAATCTTTGAACTCGAAAATTTATAAAAATTAAAATTTTTAATTTTTCAGTTTAACTGCATTTAATTAAAAATTGTTTAGTTGAAGTACATGTAAATTATTCAGCATTTGAATACTGTCTGTATGATACGAAATAATTTTCGAATAGAAGATATTTTTCTCATTCAAGAGATTAAAATTCAAGAGTTTCACCTTGAGTGATTTCATTTGCAGTTCAGTTTTTATTACTTCGAATGTAACAATTTCTAGATTTAGTGTTCGATTTTTCAAGTATCATTGACCGTGAGAAATCTTTGCGAACGTGGAAAAAGCAGGGAAATGACCGGGAATTTTGTTCTTTTATTAAATTAATCACCCTGTTTATGTTATTTTATTCAATTTTCCTCAAAAA
>NC_046657.1:79932448-79949680 GCF_010883055.1 Belonocnema kinseyi | reverse complement strand
TTTACTTTTATTTATTTCAAGGAATTGTTTAAAAAAATTCTTTTTAACAAAATGCAAGCTTTATTCGAAAAAATCAATATCGTTTTCGAAATCTGAACGTCGAAATCTAGAATACGACTGTTTTTTTTTTTAAGGAACCTCTTATTTTATTTAAAAGAAATCATAGCCAGCGCCAGGACTATATTTGAGTTATATTAATTTCATTAGGATTTAAGTTTAATTTAGTTTAATGTAAGGAAATTTAATTGAAACTATATGATAAAAAATTTTAAATGAACATTGAATTTTATTTTTATTACTTGAACAATTTTATGACACTATTATTTGAAACTTTTGGCACTAATTGCACTATTTTTTCTCTTGAAATTGAGGAATTTTTTTCTAAAAACGGTCTATTCTGTTATTTTGGGTATAAATTCAGGGTGAAATTTTTGAGACCGGGAAATGAAAGTGCATTTTTTTGTTTCACCGGGAATTTTACAAATTTGCAGAAGAAAAATTTGTCCACGTTCGATTTTAACTGTTTTTAAATAATTAGTGGAATTGTTATGTTTTTAAATTATGCTATTATTTAGCTTACAATGCGCAATTCATAATTTTTTTACTTTAAAAATTTTCCATTTTAAATTTTTATTTCTAAGCTTACATTCTTAATTTGAAGAATTTTTAAATGCTTTCTTAAAGACTTGAAAAAAGCCTTTGATATTGAAAATTTTAGATTACAAAATTTTTATTTAATAAATAAATCATTTTTTAAAATTATTATTGAATATTTAGCAATATTTGAATTTTTATTTAAGAAAAGTAAATTGAAACTAAATATTTAAAAATAAAGAATCTTTAACTGAATTATTTGACATAGAAAACCTGGAATCGTTAAAACTTCGAAGAGTCTTTAAACTTTGAACGTTACAATTTTAATTATTGTATTTGAAAAAATGCTTAATTTGTAAGTGAAAATTTTAAATTTTGATGTATAATTTACAAATAAACGTTTGTAGAAATAATTTGAGTAATTTTAAGGGATATTTATGAGTTTTAAAAAGATTAAAGATTATCATGCAAATTTTAAAAAGTTTTCTTAAAATCTTCTAGAATGTTTTTAAAAAAATTTGTTTAAATCTTTGAAAAACTTTTTAAATATTCTCTCCAAATAATTTTTCAGAATGAAAAGTAATTTTTAATTTTTCTAGGAATCTTAAGAACATGTTTTCATTCATTTGAAGCCTTTCGCAATTCTTGAAAAGAATCTAATTTTTTTCTTTAAAGTCTGCGAAAATCTACATTTTGTTTTATATTAGGCTATCATTTCAAGTTTTACATTAAGTTTGAATCTTTTCAACATCCAAATTATAAAGAAATTTTCTAAAATTTGCAAGATTTTCTGCAAATTGTAGACAAAATTCAGTTCATTTTGACAGATATCTAGAAGTTCTGAAAAAATTTCCAAAATAATTTTAAATATAAAACCAATTTAAAACAACTTCTATGTTTGTCAAAATTTTAAAGCTTTTCAATTCCTTAAAATTATGGTATTTTGATAAGTTTAAAGTTCATTGATTGATTTTTTAATTTAGAGCATTGAAAATGAAGAGTTACACAACTTTATTCTGCACAAAATATATTTTACACAAGTTTACTGTTCATATTTTTCCTACACAAAACTCTCTCTATACAAAACTTTTTCTACACAAAATTTTTCCTACACAAAATTTCTTCTACATAGAAGATTTCCTACACATAATTTTGTATTGTTTAATAATATTATTTTTTCCTACACCAAATATTTTCTACATGGAATTAAATAGTATTAACATTTTATTTTAATACTATTATTTCAGTTATTGTCTGAGTATTTATTAAATTAGTTGAATGTTTACTAATTCAAATGTATAGAAGTGTCGTGCATTTTAAAACCAATTGTTGAGCAAAGTCGTTTTAAACATACAAAATTTCCTTTTTCTGAAAAATCATTTATTAGTTTCTTTATTCTTATTTTTCTAATGATTTCTAGACGGTTTTATAAAATCAATTTTTTACTTTTGAGCTTTCTATTTGTTTCAAAATTGGTTTCTGATGTTTCTCTAAGATATACGTAGATTACGTTTTTTAGAGTGTAGAAGATCAATATTAATAATAAATGTTCTATGGCTCTTGCATAGTTATAATCGCAAAAGTTTTCTTGAGAAAAATAAATTCATTTATACTAAAATTTTGTATTAAATAATATACTTACAGTGATATTAAGTTTTGTTGATACAGACGCTATAAAATAAAAAACTATAAACACTATTATAGCAATTAGATTGTCTGAAACCAAAAATTCTAATATTTTTTCAAAAGAGGCAAGATACGTAAAAACTCTAAAGTAGACTTAGTTAGGGCTTTTTTACTACACATTATTAAAGAATTTTATGTAGAATATATTTTGTGCAGGAAAATTATTACACATAATATTTTTTTGTGCAATGTTTAGAGACTATCTTGATAAGAAAATACTACTATCTAATTCTGTGTAGAATATTCATTTTTTGTGTTGGTATAAAATAATAGTAATAGACAATATAAAATTATGTGTAGGAAATCTTCTGTGTAGAAAAAATTTTGTGTTAAAAAATTTTCGTGTAGGAATAATATAACAGTATGAAATTCTGTGTAGGAAGTATTTTGTGTATACAAAGTTTTGTGTAGGTAAAATGTGATCAGTATACTTGTGTACAATATATTTGGTGTAGAATAAAATTGTGTAGGAACAGTGTTTTCCCGAAAATGATAACGTGGTTTTATATTTTTTATATTGAAAAAGTTAGTACCTTTAATTTTATACGCGTGAATTGTTTAGCATTTGAGTACAAACATTTTTAATTGAAAACTTTTAAATTTCAATTTTAACAGTTCCACTTTGAGTGCTTTCATTTAAAGCTCAATTTTTATTACCTCAAGTTGAAAATTTTGTGGCTTTAGTGATCGGGAATTTATTTCGCCAATTAAAACGGCCACCCTGAAATTCAAGCTTTTAAATTTATTATTTAACTTTAAAGGCTTGGATTTGCAGGAAGTTTTTAACAAAACAAAAACTTGACTTATAGGAAAATTATCTACCAGTGGAAGTTGGAGGAAGACTCCGAAGAATTATCAAAGATGCATCACGCGAACGAAAAACAAGAGAATTATCGTCCAGAAACGGTTCTTGGACAACTGCAATACTTATTTGCAATGCTTCAGTTTGGTAACCAAAGAAATGTTGATCCCACAAGCTTTTTCATTTCCCTCTCCCTGGACACAATAACTCAACAAGATGCCCAAGAATTTGCAAAACTTCTTCTCGCTCACGTAGAGGGAAAATTGAATGAGGAGTTGAAAGAGAGACTCAAAAATGTCACCCAAGGTAGACAGAGTTACATCAATTGTTGTCAGACTTGTGGCACTGAATATCCGACGACGACGACTTTTTATGAACTGGATCTTCAGCTCGCTTCTACATTGAAAGAGTCGATTAATAAATATTTAAGCGAGGAACAACTGACTGATGCGAATCAATATTTTTGCGCGGAATGTAACGCCAAGCAGGACGCGAGACGATTTATTCGATTGGAATCACTACCTGAAATGTTGAGTATTCATCTCCTGCGATTCGTCTTTCATCGGTAAGATTTTTTTTGTTTTTTGTTTTTTTTTCTATTTTAGTTTTTTTAATACGAGATTTTAAAAGTGGAGATAGGGTGAGCAAATGTCCTGATTTTCTGATTTTTTATACCTGAAAACATAAATTCGCGATTTTTATTTTTATTTGATCACAAAAGAGACTTGAAATAAGTCGAGTTTTTAATGAAGGTTTTAATTTTAAATAAAAAAAAAAGAAAAAAACATGAACTTTCAACCAAGAAATATGACTTTTGGACCATAAACGAGACATTTTCGGTAAATTAATCTTTTTCGTGGACATATAATATTTTTCAAGGTGGCCGTTAAATTGGAAAATGGCCGGGTTTGATTTCACCATTTTTTTAAATAATCAGTTGGTTTTTTAAATGTTTTTCAATTACGATATCATTCAGGTTACAATGCGTAATTCGAAAATATTTCACTTGCAAATTTTCTATTTTGGATTTTAATTTTTAATCGTACATTTTTCATTTAAAGAATTTTAAAATGTTTTTTAATAGACTTAAAAATATAAAAATGTTAGCGTTTGAAATAGAACATTTTTGAAGAAAAAACCATTTTAGTTGATCAAACAAATATCACCTACAATAATTTTTTTTTCAATTAAACTTCAGGTCCATAAAGCCACAAAATCACTTTTTTAAATAAAAAGAGCACATTAGTGAATTTTCCTTGAATATATTCATTAATTTTAGGTCTATACCTATTTTTGAATTTTCTTCCATTCTTTGAAATATTTTAGAGTATTTATAAAGGTTCCGAAAATTTTTTAATAGATTTCAATAATTTTAAGGAATTTTTTAAGATTGTGGGGTATTTTAAAAGATTACAAGGATTTTAAAAATGAATTTGATTAATTTGAAGTGATTTTAAAGCCTTTGAAATATTATAGGATTTTTTGTATTAGTTTTAAAAACTTAATAGACGTTTTGTAAATAAAAATAATTGTTTAAGATGAAGTGCGGTATAGAAATAAATGAAACAATATTTTGACATAACAGAACAATACTTTTTTGATAGTTTTTTAGTTACACAAATTTTCAAATTACTTACAAGGAAAGAAGTATTAGCAACTTTTTTAGAATGATATAAATATAAATTTTATAATTTTCATGCGACAATTACGAAAATTTTTTTAATATGTGTCAAAAAAAGAATGTAAAGATTTAAAAAATATATTTTTTATTTTACAGGATTTTACAAATTATTAGGGAAATTCCAGCCTTTCCAAAATATATTTAGGACTTTTTGAATTTCAGAAGAAATAATAAATACTCCATAAATTTTCGGAAATGCTTTCAAGGTTCAAAATATTTTAAATCTATGCAAAGCCTCTTGGTTTCCTGAAAATATTTTTAAATTAATTCAATTTTTCTTGAAATTTTGAAAAATCATTCACAATTTAAAAATTTTACATCAAAATCTTCAACAATTTCTGACGAATTAAAAAAAAAATTATAAAAGATTTTTTAATATTTCAGATTCGTCAACAAAAAATCTAGATTTAAAAATATATATATTTTACGGGATTTACAAAATAATAGGAAACATTCGAGCCCTTTTAAAATATATTTATGAATTTTAGAAGTCTTACAAAATTAAAATATATTTTATGAATGTCCAGAAATGCTTGAAATTTATCAAATATTTTTAATCTATACAATTCCTCTTAAATTCTTGCGAATATTTTTATCTGGCTGGAAGTTTTCTTAAAATGTTGAAAAGTTATTTAAAATGTAAAACGCTGCCTCAAAATATCACCAATTTCTAATTATCCACGATTTTTAATTAAAAAAAAAAAAAAAAAAAACATTTGTGTCCAAACGTTTGTGTTTTGAACGTGTGGGTTTCTTTTGTTTAAAAACTTTCACATAAATCTGCATTTTTTAAAATCTTCTTCAGTTTAAAAATCTTCTTTATTCTCCTTAAATCTTCACAATATTTATAGAATTTGATTGTTTAATTTATTTTTTATTTTTCAATTTTACCAAATTGAAACATTATGCTTTAAAATGTATCTACTGTTTTTCAAAATTTAAGAAAATATTCTATGTTTAAAAATCTTTATGAATTTTCTCCTAAAGTTCATTTTTCAAATTAAAAAATCTAATAAAATTGTTTTAAGAACCTAAAGAATTTTGTTCAAAACTTTTAAATATCTCTTAAATTGACTGAAATTTGTTCTAAAATTATATATTATGATACGATGGATGTTGCTGTAAAAACTTGTAAACCCCTTTTTTTAATTTTATTAAATAATTTGAAACGTTTTGTAATCTTTTTTAATGAGCTCTTAGAACTCATTAGTTAAAAATTGTTTAAAATTTTCCCATGAATCTTAACTATATACTTTTCATTCTCTTGACTCCCTAAAAAATTGAGTTTACCTAAATTTGAATTAAATCCTGAAAAATAGAAATAGTTGTCTTAAAGTCTTCTGTTTTTTAAAAACATTTTTGAAGTCTTGAAAATTATTATTTCAAAATTATATATTTACTGCTTAAAATTTTCCTGCAGATATTTAAAAAAAATTAATATCAAAATCTTTCAAAATTGTTAAGAAGCTTCTATTGTTCTAATTCTTAAAATAAGTTTTTCCAATAAATAATTTAAAAATAGAAAATATGAATACAATATTATTATAAAAAATTATTAGCATTTATACTATAATATTATTGAGCTTAATAATTTGCAAATGTAAAAATCATGACAATATTATTATAACTAAACGTGAAAAAAAATGTTTGTTAATGACTCAATTATATTAAATTTAGAATTATTATAGCTCCAATATTATATAGTAAGTAAATTTTGATTAGATAACGTTAAAACAAAAATAAGATATTATTTACTTGTGATATACAAATAATAAGTTATTTTTACCATTAAATCATTAATATAAATAAACATACAAATAATAAATTTATTTAATTCTAATTTAGTTTATGATAACTTTCTGTTTAAATAACATTTTTCATTATAATTTATATAATAATACTATTAAACTTAAAGATTTCGCAATATATCTATTAATGTTATAATCTTTTATATTATTTAAAAAAATTAGATTTTAAGATAAACTTTAAATAATTATTCCTGTAACATGAATAAACCATTTAAAAATGTATTAAAATTATATTTAACTTTAATTTTGTAAATAATTTAAAAATATCAATTATGAATATAATATTAATATAAAAAAATGTATTATCATATATAACATAATATTTTTAAGCTTTATAATTTGCAAATATAAAAATCATTAAGGGATTTTAGTATTTTGATGGATTCCAAAGATTTTTCCCCAGACATGAGCGATTTCGTAAAGTTTTGAAGATTTGAAGAGATTTTCAAATATTTTTTACAATTCATTTCTAATTCGCCCTGGATTCTTATTAATCCATCCTAGATCCTTTTAAATTCTTTTGTACTCATTTAAATTCACTCCATTCTACCCAATTCAATTAATTTTTGCTTATTTTTAAATTGTTTTTAATTCACTTGATTTCTTTCTAAATTCCGTTTGATTTTTTTTTTATAAATTTGATCAAATTCTTCTCATTTCTTTTATATTTCTCTGAATTCACTCAAAATTTCTTATTATCAATCAATTTTTTTCTATTCTTTAAATTGTCTCAATTCTTTTGAATTCTTTTGAGTTTATCTTGAATTGTTTTGTTATAATCAGTCACTTCTCGTGTTAGAAATTATTAGGGGTTTTAAAGATTTGAAGAGATTTGAAAATTTTCATTGGAATTCACCATAAATTCGTTTAAATTCTTTGGAATTCCCTTGAATTGTTCTCAGCTTCTTCCAAAGTCACTGACTTCAATTAAGTTTTTTTCATATTGTTTTAAATTCATTTGATTTTTTTTAATTCGCCTTAAATTTTTATGAATTTCATTGAATTCTTCTCTTTCATCTTAAATTGTTTTAAATTCAATCCAGTTTTACGGAAATCAATGGAATTTTTTTGATTTTTTAAAACATTTTTTCCAATTCATTTGGATTCTTTTGAATATAGATTGATTTTTTTAGACTATAAATTGAATTTTTCCGGAATCTTCTGAATTCATCCTGAATTATTTACGCTTTGAGCGCGAAAAAAGTACCCTATGATCGTTACAAAAAGTACCATTTGGTCCCTATATTTTATCACGCAGGGACTTTGAGGCCTGCTATACATTAAGGATTAACAACTGAATAATAATATATTTTTCAAGATAATTCGAAATCAGTTCAAATTTTAAGAATTTCCAGATTTTAAAGTTGAAAGTTAAACGGCTTCAATTAGAAAATCGTAGTAGTTATATAAATATAAAGGCCCAATTTAAACTTTATAAACTATTTTCAATTTTAAAATAACTTCAAAATAATATATTCATAATATAAAACTTTCATTAAATTTCAAATATTGTTTCGGTTAAAAATTTTTAATTGTTTAATTTAAAAAAATAACAATTGCCTTATATTTAGCAGTATTTCATTGTTCATGTAAAATCAGTAATTAAACAGTAATTGTAATAAATATTGAACTCTTATAATTTCCAGAAACAGCCTGAAAGATTTAAAATTAATTAAAAATGTTAAATGATTTAAAATAATTTAAACGAAGTATTTACATATACGGATAAAGTCCGATTATGCATACTGAAATTTCCATGAAAATAGCCCACGACCTAATTTAAAACATAATCTACATTTTTATAGATTTCGAAAAAAAATTAGAATCTTTTTAAGAATTATGAAAGGCTTGACAAGAATAAAAAAAAAAACCTTTTCTTGAAATTCCTAGGAAAATTTTACAATTAATTATTTAGAAAAATCAATTTTAAGAGAATATTAAAAAATATTTCCAAAATTGTCAAAAATAAATCTGGAAGATTTTAAGGAAATAGTTTTTTCCAGAATTAGAAAAAAACTAGGAAGATTTCGAATAATTTTAAAGGATGTATAGAAAATCTGACGAAATTTCAAATATATTTTAAAATTTAAATAAACGTAAAATAACATGTAGATGTTTTAAGATTTTGGAATACAATTTTGAAGCTTTTTAAGGATTTCTAAGCTATTTAAAAAGTAACATAATTTTAATTTTAATTTAAGAAGTTGAACAAATGTAAATGGCCGGTTGAAACTTTCTAAACTATTTTCAATTTTCAACTAACTGCAAAATAATATATTCCTAATTGAAGGCTTTTAACTAAAAATGTTACTATTTTATTGGAAATTCTTTTTTCTTACATAGTTGAGAATTCATTTTTTAAACTGAAAAATGATCTTTTTTAGTTGAAAATGTCATTGTTTGTTTGAAAGTTCAAGTGATTTTATGGAAATTTAATTATTTAGTTAAAAATTTATCTTTTTATTTGAAAATTTAACTGTTTTATATAAAATTTATGTTTTGGGTTGAAACTTCATGTAGAAAGTTGAAAAAATTCATATTTTTTGTTGTGGATTCAATTATTTTGTTAAAAGTTTGTATTTTTTGATTAAATTAGACAGGTTAAAAATTAGTTGTTTTTTTTGTTCTTTAATTTTTTAAACAGAAAATTTAATCATTAAATTCTTGTTTGCAAATTTTTATGTTTTTTAGTTCGAGATTCACGCATTTTGTTGAAAATTATTAGTTTTTACTATTATGCAATAGTATTTATATATTTGGGTGAAAAATCATTTTTGATTAAAATTGTTACTATTTTCTTAGAAAATGTTTGTTTTGTTGAGAATTAATTTTCTAAATTGTAAATGTAAAGATTCCATTTTTTGTCAAAATTAATATTTTTAATTGAAAATCGATCTTTTCCAATAAAAAATTCAACTATTTTGTTAAAAATTGAAGTATTTTAAAGAAAATTGAACGATTTAATTAAAAATTAAACTATTTCTTTGAAAATTTATTCAACTTCATGCATTTTGTTGAAAATTCTTCTCTTTGCGTAGAACATTAATCTTATTTGTTGACAATTCACCTTTTTTGTTTGAATTCGACAGGTTTAAAATACTTTTTTTTTCATTTCATTTTTTAAAATGAAAATTTAATTGTTCAATTCTTGGTTGCAAATTTAAGATTTAAAGTTGGAAATACATGCATTTTGTTAAAAATTTGTCTTTTTTCTACTATTTTTCAGTAATATTTAACTATTTGGTTCAAAAGTAATTTTTAATTACATTTTTAACTACATATTTTTTTAAGAGTTAATTTTGCTTTTAAATTGAAAATGTAACTATTCCATTTTCGGTTGAAAATTATCTTAATTGAAAATTTGTCTTTTCTAGTTAAAAATTCAATTAATTCGTAAAAAAACTTCGAGTATTTTTATGAAAATTCGTCTTTTTTGGTAGACAGTTAATCTTTATGGTTAAACATTCATCTTTTTTATAGGAAATTCAAATGTGGTTAAATAATCATTTTTAACTAAAACTGTAAATATTTTGTTGAAATTTCTTCTTTTTTTTAGTTGATAATTCATTCTTTTAACTGAAGATTAATATTTTCTAGTTGGAAATTTAATTGATTGTTTTAAAATTCAAGTATTTCGATGGAAATTTTATTATTTAGTTAAAAATAAACTGTTTCTTTGAAAATTTAACTGTTTTATAGAAGATTAATTTATTTGGTTGAAACTTCGTCTTTTTTGTTAGAAAATTATTTTTCTATTTTGAAAATTGATCTTTTTGGTCTAAAATTCAAAAGCTTGGTTCAAAATTTATTTTTTACAAAAATCTTTTTGGTTGAAGTATATATTTTTTCTTGTTAATACATTTTTTTTGCCTGAATATGTAACTACTCAATTTTTGGTTAAAAAATCATATTTTTAATTTAAAATTGATCTTTTCTAGTCGAAAATTCCACTATTCCGTTGAAAATTTAAGTATTTTGACGAAAAATTGTATTTTTGAGCAGAAAATTTAAAATTCATCTTTTTTGTTAAAGGATTGAACTATTTTGTTAAAATTTCGTATTTTTTGGTCGAATTCGATAGGCTAAAAATTAGTTTTATGTTGTTGGCGTTTAATTTTTTGAACTGAAAATTTAACTATTCAATAATTAGGTGAAAGATTTATATTTTTTAGTTGGAAACTCTTGTATTTTGGTTAGAAATCTTTTTTTGTTGAGAATTAAGTTTTTAAATAAAAATTTAACTCTTATATTTTTTAGTTTAAATGTAATATTTTTAATTGAAAATTGATCTTTTTTAATTGAAAATTCATTTATTTGGTTTAAAATTCATCTCTTTTGTTCAGGATTCAACTACTAGTTTTTTTCGTCATTTTTGTTTAAATTATTTGTTGCAAATGATTTTTAGTTGAAAATACATGTATTTTGTCGAAAGTTTGTCTGTTTGGGCAGAAGATTAATATTCTTTGTTGAAAGTTCATCTTTTCTATTAAGGATTCAACCATTTTGTTCAAATTTCGTCTTCTCTGTATGAATTCGACAGGTTAAAACATCTTGGTTTTTTTCTCATTTTTTAAACAGTAAATTTACCTCTTATATTCTGGTTTGAAAATTTAGGATTTTTATTTGAAAACTCATATTTTATTAAACATTTGTCTTTTCTGGTAGAAAATTAATTTTTATTGTTGAAAATTCGTCTTTTTGATCGAAAATTCAATAAAAAATTATGTGGTTAAAAATGTCTTATTTCTTAAAGATTTATCATTATAGTTGAAAATTCATGCATTTTTTTTAATTTGAAAATTCTTTTGCAGAAATAGTGGCCAGAAAAAGAAAGTTAATACGGCGATCCAGTTCCCGGAGAAACTGGAAATGTCGGGTTATCTCAACTCTCCGCCAAACACACATGTTTATAATTTAGTCGCGATTTTGAGCCACAAAGGAAGTTCGACGGACTCGGGCCATTATATTGCAACTATTTGCAATTCGAGTGGAGATTGGTATCAATATAATGACGCGAAAGTCGAGAAAATTGCGAGGGAAGACATCAACGGTGAGTTTCACTAATTTTATTTTCAGGGCTCGGATTGTGCGATTTTTTCATTTTTTTGAAACAAAAAATCGACTTTTTTCCGTTTTTCTAACAAGTTTGCTATACTTTAAATTTAATTATTAATTATCAAAGCTGTACACTTGGAAAATTAGATATTAATAGCGTGTGAAATTGAAGAAGTTCTAATTTCGTAAATACTTATTCGAATTTTTAATTTTTTTAAATTGCAACCCTTAATTGTTGCACAGTTTCAATTGAGAAACATTTTAAATCATTTAATTTCAAATTCATCATCTTTCTTTGTTGAAAATGCAACTGTTTTGATCGACAATTTAACTGTTTTATTGAACATTCGCTTTTTTGGATAGAAAATTAATTCTTTTGGATTGAAAATTCCTCTTTTAGGGTATAAAAGTTATCTTCTTTGTTTGAAAATTCATCTTTCTTGGTAGATAATGAATTTTTTAAATTCAACTGCCTTCTAAAAGAAACTCGTCTTTATGCTGGTAAAATTGAATATTTGGTTAAAAATTTATCTATTTTCCTGAAAATTCATCTCTTTTGATTCAAAGCTCAACTATTTGGGTAAAAATAATTTTATTTTGCTTTGAAAATTCAAGTATTTGGTTATAAATGCCCCTTCCTTGGTTAAAAATGATCTATTTATTGCAAATTCAACATTTTAGGATAGGTCAACTGTCTCTGAAAAAAGTCTTTTTTTTTGCATGAAAATTAAACTATTTCTTTGAAAATTCTCCGTTTTGAATAAAAATGTCATCCCTTTTGCCTAAAAATTACTCTCTTATTGTAGAAAAGTCATGTTACTTTTTTGAAAATTCGTCTTTTTAGTTGAAAACATACTTTTTTGTTGCAAATTCAACTGCGTTCTAAAAAATTCCTCTTCTTTTGTGGAAATGGAACTATTTAATTTTAAAAATCATCTGTTTTGTTGAAAATTCGTCTTTTTTGTTTGAAAATCCAAATATTTGGTTGAATTTTTGTTTGTTTGAAAATTTAATTTTTTACCTAAAAAGTCATAATCTTTTTTGGTTGAAAACGATATATTTATTAAAAATTCAACTTTTTGCTTAAAAATACAACTGTTTTTTTTTCGAAAATTGAATTGTTTTGGGGAAAATTCTTGTTTTTTTTTTTTTAGAAAATCCCTCCTTTTGGAATGAAAATTCCTCTTTTATGGTAAAAAAGTTATCTTCTTTCTTTGAAAATTCATTTTTCTTGGTTGAAATTTTTTTTTTTTTAATTCAACTGTCTTTTAAAAAAAACTCGTCTTTTGGCTTCAAAAATTGAATATTTGATTAAAAATGTATCTATTTTCCTGAAAATTCATTTCTTTTGATTCAAAGCCCAACTATTTGAGTAAAAATTAATTTTTTTTTTCTTTGAAAATTCAAGTATTTAGTTAAAAATGCACCTTTTTCGGTTAAAAATGGTTAAAAATTCAAAATTTCTGGATAATTCAATTGTCTCTTTAAAAAGTCTTTTTTTTGCATGAAAATTAAACTATTTCTTTGAAAATTCCTCTTTTTGAATAAAAATGTCATCCTTTTTGCTTGAAAATTACTCTCTTATTGTACAAAAGTAATATTATTTTCTTGAAAATTCGTCTTTTTAGTTGAAAATGTACTTTTTTGTTGAAAATTCAACTACATTTTAAAAAAATCCTCTTCTTTTTTGGAAATGAAACTATTTAATTAAAAAAATCATCTATTTTGTTCAAAATTCTTATCTTTTGTTTGGAAGTCCAAATATTTGGTTCAATTTTTGTTTGTTTGTTTGAAAATTCAACTGTTTTTGGTCGAAAATTGTATTGTTTTGTGGAAAATTCTTGTTCTTATCGAAAATTTAGCTGTATTATTGAACATTCGGATTTTGGGATAGAAAATTCATCCTTTTGGAATGGAAATTCCTCTTATACAGTGAAAAATTATCTTCTTTGTTTGAAAATTCATCTTTCTTTGTAGAAAATGGTTTTTTTCAAATTCAACTATGTTCTAAAAAAACCTCGTTTTTTTGCTTGAAAATTGAACTGCTTGGTTAAAAATTTATATATTTTCTTGAAAATTCATCTCTTTTGATTTAAAGCCCAACTATTTGGGCAAAAATTAATTTTATTTTGCTTTGGAAATTCAAGTATTTGGTTAGAAATGCCCCTTCCTTTGTTTAAAATGATCTAATTATTGAAAATTAGACATTTCAGGATAATTCAACTGTCTCTAAAAAATATTGTTTTTTTTTGCATGAAAATTCAAATATTTCGTTGAAAATGCAACTGATTTGGTCAAAAATGGTACTATTTTGTTGAAAATATCCCTTCTTTGGCTAGAAAATTCATCTTTTTGGATTGAAAATTCCTCTGTTATAGTAGAAAAATCATCTTATTTTGTTGAAAATTCCCCTTTTTGATGAAAAATGTACTTTATTATTGAAAATTTAACTGCATTCTAAAAAATTCCTCTTCTTGCTTAGAAATTTACCTATTTAATTTAAAAAAATCATCTTTTTTTTTTCAAAATTCGTTTCTGTTGATTGAAATTTCAACTATTTGGTTAAATATCATCTTTTCTAGTTGTACACGTTCTATTTGTTGAAAATTCAACTATTCAGTCTGTTCATTTTACTGTCTTATAACGAATTCGTATTTTTGGTTGAAAATTAAAACTAGTTTGAAAGAGAGCAAATTTTGGTTTTTTATTTTTTTTCTGATAGAAAATTGAATGGTACATTTTTATTTGTTTTTGAAGTAAGGTGATTTTTACTTTAAATTTTTGTTTCAATTAGAAAAGGGTTAATTTTAATATTGTTATTGAATTGGAAGGGTTGCCATGTTGATTTTTAATTTTTTCCTCGATAAAAAAAGGGAATTTTATATTTTTAACAAAAATGGTGTATTTAAAAATGTTATGTTGATTTCGAAGGGAGAAAATTTAGACTTTTAAGTTTTGCCAGAATTATAGGAGGGTCATTTGAATGATTAATATTTTTATGGAGCTGGAAGGGAAGAGTTTTGATTTTTATTTATTTTTTTTTTTTCTAAATTAAAATAAGGAATTTTTTATTTTGAACAAAAAAGTTTTGTAGTTAAAAATGTTCTAGTGATTTTTAAGGGAGGAAATTTGGACTTTCGTTTAAGCTTTAACTGAATTATGGGAGAATTATTTTTAATATTTTTATATACCCAAAAATGGTGTGTTTTAAACATTTTTATTGATTTTGAAGCAAGGAAATTTTTGTCTGAATTTGAAAAGTATCATTTTGAATTTTTCATTATTTTATTGAATTGGAAGCTAGGAAATTTTGGCTTTCAATTGTTTCCTAAATGGAAAGAGGGAATTTTTTATTTTTAACCAAAAATGGTTTATTTTAAACATTTTTATTGATTTTGAAGGAAGGAGATTTTTACTTTCAATTTTCGTCTGAATTTAAAAGGGGCATTTTGAATTTTTGATAATTTTATTGAATTGGAAGCGAGGAAATTTTTTCCTAAATAGAAAGAGGGCATTTTTTATTTTTAACCAAAAATTGTGTATTTTAAACATTTTTATTGATTTTGTAGGAAAGAAATTTTTACTTTTATTTTTTGTCGGAATTAGAAAAGGGTCATTTTGAATTTTTTATAATTTTGTTGAATTGGAAGCGAGGAAATTTTGGTTTTTAAGTTTTTCCTAAATGGAGAGAGGGGATTTTTTATTTTTAACCAAAAATTGTGTATTTTAAACATTTTCATTGATTTTGAAGGAAGGAAATTTTTACTTTTAATTTTTGTCGGAATTATGAAAGGGTCATTTTAAATTTTTGATAATTTTATTGAATTGGAAGTGAGGAAATTTTTATTTTTAATTTTTTCCTCAATGGAAAGAGTGTAATTTTTTATTTTCAACGAAAAATGGTATATTTAAAAATGTTATATTGATTTCGAAGGGAGGATATCATGACTTGTGTCTGAATTATATAAGGGTCATTTTGAATTTTTAATCATTGATAAGGAGCTGAAAAAGAAGAGTTTTTTTAACGAAAAAGTGGTGTATTTTTTTTTAATCTTGATTATTTTGAAGGGAATAAATGTTGGTTTTTTACTTTTTGTCTGAATTAGAAGAGGGTCTTTTTGATTTTTAAATATTTTTATTAGAAAAATTTTGGGTTTGAATTGTTTTCTAAACAGAAAGAGGGAAATTTTTGTTTTCAACCCAAAAATGATATATCTTAAACATTTTTATTGATATTGAAGCAAGGAAATTTTTACTTTTAATTTTTGTCTGAATTTTAAAAGGGTAATTTTGAATTTTTGATATTTTTATTGAATTAGAAGCGAGGAAATTTTGGTTTTTAATTTTTTCCTAAATGGAAAGAGGGAAATTTTTTTATTTTTAACGAAAAATGGTGTATTTTAAATATTTTTATTGATTTTCGAGGGATGAAATTTTCACTTTTAATTTTTGTTTGAATTAGAAAAGGCTAATTTTTAATATTTTTATTGAATTAAATGGAATGAAATTTTGGGTTTTAATTTTATAGGAGGGTCATTTTTAATTTTCGATATTTTTATCGAGCTGGAAGGTAAGAATTTTTTTTCTAAACTAAAAGAAGGAATTTTTTGTTTTTAACAAAAAGTTGTGTATTTGAAAATTTCTAGTGATTCCGAAGGGAGGAAGTTTGGGCTTTTAAGTTTTGCCTGAATTATGGGAGGGTCATTGTGAATTTTCAATATTTTTATGGATATGGAAGGGAGAAATTTTAGTTTTAACTAAAAATTGGTGTATTTGTTTAATTTAATTTATTTTTAAGGGAAGAAATGTTGGGTTTTACTTTTTTTCTGAATTAGAAGAAGGTATTTTCGATTTTTTTTTTGTTTTTAATTTTTCCAAAATGGAAAAAGGTTTTTTTTACTTTTAAGCAAAAAATGGGTTATTTAAAAATTTTCTATAATTTTAAAGGGCGGGTCTTTTTACTTTTAAGTTTTGTCTGAAATATAGGAAGGTCATTCTGAATTTTTTATGGAGCTGGAAGCGAGTAATCTGTTTTTTTTTCCAAAATAAAAAGATGGAATTTTTTAAACCAAAAACTGGTGTATTTAAAACTTTTTATTTATTTTCAAGGAAGAAAATATTGATATTTACTTTTTTTCTGAATTAAGAGAAGACATTTTTTAAACCAAAAAATGGTATGTTTTAAATATTTTTATTGATTTTGAAATAAGGAAATGTTTAGTTTTTGTGAGAATTAGAAAAGCGTGATTTTGAATTTTTAATGTTTTAATTGTGTTGGAAAGGAGGAAATTTTTATTTTTAATTTTTCCCTAAATTAAAAGGGGTAATTTTTTGTTTTTAACAAAAAAATGGTGTATTTAAAAATGGTCTATTAATTTTGAAGAGAAGAAATGTTGACTTTTAAGGTTTACTGAATTATGGAAGGATCATTTTGAATTTCGAATATTTTTATGAAGCTGCATGGGAGGAATTTCGGGTTTTATTTATTTTGTCTAAATTAAAATAAGGAATTTTTTGTTTTTAACCAAAAAATAGTGTATTTAAAATTTATTTATTTATTTTTAAGGAAGGAAATGTTTCATTTTTGTCTGAATTAGAAAAGCGCC
>NC_046657.1:79881875-79932348 GCF_010883055.1 Belonocnema kinseyi | reverse complement strand
ATTATGGGAGGATCATTTTGAATTTCGAATATTTTTATGAAGCTGGATGGGAGGAATTTCGGGTTTTATTTATTTTGTCTAAATTAAAAGAAGGAATTTTTTCTATTAAATAAAAAAATGGTATATTTTTAGATTTTAAATATTTTTATTCAGTTTGAAGTAAGGAAATTTTGGATTTTAATTTTTTCAAAAATGGAAAAAGGGTTTTGTTTACTTTTAACCAAAAAATGGGTTATTTAAAGTTTTCTGTAACTTTGAAGGGAGGATATTTTGACTTTTAAGGTGTACCTGAATTGTGGAAGGTTCATTTTGAATTTCGAATATGTTTTATGGAGCTGGATGGGAGTAATTTCGATTTTTATTTAGTTTGTCTAAATTAAAAGAAGGAATTTTGTCTTTTCAATAAAAAAATGGTGTCTTTTTTTAATTGTATGCATTTATAAGGGAGGAATTGATGGTTTTTACATTTTGTCCGAATTAGAAGAGGGTCTTTTTAGATTTTTCATATTTTTATTCAGTTGGAAGTGAGGAGATTTTGGATTTTAATTTTTTTCTGAATGGAAAAAGGGATATTTTTGTTTTCAACCCGAAAATAGTCTATTTAAAAATTTTGAATGGTTTTAAAGGCAGGAAATTTTGAATTTTAATTTTTGCTGAATTAGGTCATTTTTAATTTTTAATATTTTCATTTAGTGTGAATGGAGGAAATTTTTGTTTCTAAATGTCTGTGTTTTTATTTTTTTTCTCTCTTCATGTTTGCGGAATTTCCTAAATAAATGCTTTTTTTGCTTATTTTTCAGAAAATACAAAAGCGACAAAGCCGAGAGTGAAAGGAGAATATTTATCAAATGCGGCATATATGCTAGTTTATAAAAAATTACCGCCGAATTCTCAGTTGGGGTCGAAAAGGAAAGGGCAAACAGTTGTTCAGATTTTAGGTAATGCGGAGGCTACTTCGTTGAAAAAAATTAGGAATAGTAATGGAGAGGCGGAAGTGGTGGAAGAAATTCAGCAGAGCTCGATTGGAAATGGAGTTTCGATCTTAAATGGTGCTGTGCACTTAAAAAGGAGCTGCGAGGAAACGGACAAACAGGAAGAGGTTGAGTGAAATTTGGTTTTTTTTTCTGTAAATGTTGAAGAAATATTTTCTAATTTAGAAAAATAAGGGATCCTTCATAAACTACGTTACCAATTTGCTCTTTTCCCCTCTTTTAAGAATATCTACTTTTACCCAGTCTTCAAGAATTTTCCTTTTTTCTCGATGTTTTTCTTTAAATATTTGTTTTAGTTTTAAAAAATCTATTTAGTTGAAAATTTTATTATTTTGTTGAAAATGCAACTATTTTTTTACAAATTCATCTTTTTTTTGGGGTCAGAAATTCAAAAACTTGGTTATAAAAAATTATTTTTATAATTGATATTTCTTATAATTGTATATTAAAAAATAAAATTATATTAAATAAATTATTTTTATAAATAATAAATATAATTATTAAATTTATTAAGAAAATTTTGTATAAAAATATAAATTTTGAATTTTTAATTAAAATTAAGTTAAATTTTTTTCTTTTTAGTTTAATATTCATTTCTTTGATTAAAAAATTAACGATTTTTTTTAATTTCGTATTTTTGTATTGCATTCAATTTTAAAAATTTAAATTGAAATCCTTTTTGTTCGAAAATACAACTACCTGAATGAAAAATGAACTACGTTGTTAAAAATAAATTTGTAGTGAAGTTACAGCATTTTAGTTCAAATTCATCTTTAGAGTGGAAAATTGAACTGTTTTCTTGAAATATCCTTTTTATGGGTTAAAAAGTCAATTATTTTGGCAGAAATTCATATTTTCGGGTTCAAAATAAATAGAAAAGTTAACTGAAAATTCAAATTATTTGTCGACAATTCATAGTTCCGAAATAAAAATTCTACTAGTTTGTATAAAACTCTTCTTTTCAAAAAAATTATTGCTCGGTTGAACAATAAATTATTTTGTCAAAACTTTCTTTTTAATCAAATTTTATCGGTTGAAAATTCAAGTACTTAGTTGAAAGGAAAACTGATTTGTTCATAATTAATTTTTTCGTTTAAAGGTTCATGATTTAGTGTAAAATTAATATTTTTTGTTAAAATTTCCCCTGTTATTAGTAGAAATTTTATGTATTTTGTTTTGAAAATTCAACTAATTTGTTAAAAATTAGTTTTTGTTATTTATAAAAATAATTTTACTGAAAATTTAACGATTATACTTTTGGTTGAAAAATTTAATATTTTATTATGGTGACAAAGTTAATCTTTATTATTTAAAAAATCATGTATTTTATTGAAAATGCGACTTTTCAGTCAAATATTAATGTTCTTGTAAATTCATATTTTTAGTTGAAAATTGTTCTTTTTTGGCTAGAGATTCATCTCTTTCGTTAGACATTGAACTTATTTGTTAAAAATTAGTAATTTTAGTAGAAAATTAATCTTTATTAGTTAAAACTTCAAATATTTCGTTGAAATTTCAACTATTTATTAAAAAATTCGTCTTTTTTTGGTTTTAAGTTCACTTCTTTGATCGGAAGTTCAACTATTTTGATAAGAATTATTTTTAGTTGGAAATTAATCTTTGTTGTTTGGAAAATTTAACAATTTCCTTTCAAATTAGTATTTTTATTAGAAAAATAATCTTTGTTAGTTAAAACTTTAAATATCTGGTTAAAAATTCAAGTATTTGGTAAAAATTAATCTTTTTAGTGGAAAATTCGTCTTTTTAGTTTAAAGTTTATCTTTTTGGTTGTAAATTCAAAAATTTTAATAAGAATTAGTATTTTTTATTTGAAAAATAATCTTTTATATTTCGAAATTTAACTTTTCTGTTAAAATTAGTATTTTTTAATTGCTAATTAATTTTTATAACTGTAAACAACTATTCTTTTTTTTTTATAGTAAAATTACTTTTTTGATTGAAAATTTAACTGCTTGTAAAATATTCCTCTTTTTGGCTTAGAAATTCAGCAATTTATTAGAAAATGAAACTATATAATTGAAAATGAACTTTTTTGTTAAAAATTCACGTTTTTTATTAGAAATTTGTCTTTTTCGGTAGAAAATTAATCTCCTTTTTTTGAAAATCCATCTTATTCGCTGGGGATTCCACTATTTTGGTAGAAAATTGAACTATTTAAATAAAGATTTAACTGTGGACTTGAAACATAACTACTTAGTAAAAAATCTGTTTTTTTTTTGTTTTGTTAAAAAGTAATTTTTTCAGCTCAATTTGCAACTATTCCATTTTTTGATGAAAATTGATCTTTTTTAAGTGAAAACTTTTTTTCTCTGTTAAAAACTGTAATATTTTATCAGAAAAATTCAATTATTATGGTAAAAATTAAACTATTTATTTAAAAAATTAAACTGCTTGGTAGAAAATTACCTTTTTTGTTGAAAATTTATAGTGATGGGTGGAAAATTGGATTTTTTTGCGGAAAATTAATGTTTTTGGTTGAAAATGCATATTTTTTTATTATTTTAATTGATAGAATTTTTTTAAAACGTGAAATCCCAAAATTGGTAACGTGGTTTATGGATGGCCCCTAAGTGATTTTGCAATACTTTAACATAACATTTTTTACTTCTGAAGACTGAAAATATTTCTAAATTTAATACGTTAAAAGAAAAACCTTTATAATGTGACAATTTTCAATGTTAATAATCAAAAAGTTTACCCATTTAAATTCATCATTTCAATGTAAGCTTTTAACATGTCTTCAAAATTGGAAAAGGAAATTGATTTGTTTTTATCACTTTTACATAGTAATGTAAATACTTTTATTGAAATAAAAGGAGGGTATTTTTTAAATAACAATTTTTTCAAAGTTGTTAGTTTTTAATTTGTTTTCCTAATTAAAACAGGGTATTTTTTTAACACTTTCATCAAATTGGAAGAAATGAAATTTTTGCTTCAAATTTTTTCTGATTTGGAAGAGGGAATTTGTCTATTTTCGACTTTTTTATTGTTTTGAAATGGAAATTAATTTTAAAAAATTCGCTGAATTGGAAATTACGGTCTATTTTTAACATTTCAATTGATTTGGAAGGTAGGAAGCTTTGGGTTTTAATTCTTTTTTAATTAGGAACCAGGGATTTTTTATTTTTTACATTTTTATTCATTTGGAAAAGAGGAAGTTCTTCTGTTTACTTTTTCTGCTTTAAAAGAAGGAATTCTTCTATTTTTAACATTTTTATGTAGTTGAATGACGGAAAATTCTGTATTTTAATATATTTCTTAAGATAAAAAAGAATTATTTTTTCATTTCGATTGTTTCTGACTTAGAAGAGAGATATTTTTACATTGACAAATTGTCATTGAGTTGGAAGAGATTTTTTTTTATTCGGAAGAGGGAATTTTTATATTTTTAACATTTTTCTGAATTCGAAAAGGAGGATATTTTTGTATTTTAATTGTTTTTAGACCTGGAGACCTGGATTTAAAAAAAAAATTTATAGAATTGGAATCGAGGAAATATTGATTTATATATATTTTTATTTGTAAGAGTTAATTTTGTTATTTTTATTTGTTAATTTTGATGGTAGGAAGTTTTGGATTTTAATTCTTTTCTGATTCAGAACTTGGAATTTTTTATTCTTAGCATTTTTGTTCTAGTGGGGGAAAAGTGTTTCTTTTTACATTTTCTGGTTTAGAAGAAATTTTTTAATATTTGTATTCAGTTAAATGGAGACAAATTCTTAATTTTTAATATTTTTCTCATAATAAAATAAGAGAATATTTTATTTATTTTTTTGCTGGCTGACGAGGAATATTTTTTTATATTTTTTTAAATTTCTATCTTCAAAATATTGATTGATTTTCAAGGGGGATTAGTTGGATTTTAAACATTTTTCTTCATGTGAAAGGTTGCATTTTTTACTCTCAATTTTTTTCCGACGACTTGGAAGAGGGAGAATTTTATTTTTAATCATTTTTTAGATACACGAGTGTATATTTTTTCTTCCGATTTTTTTTTTTAATTGAATGGGGTACATTTTTTATTTGAAGCATTTTTATTGAATAGAGAAGAGAAATTTTTGTTTAAAATTTTTTCCGGAATTGAAAGAGGGACTTTTTAAATTTTTAACACTTTATTGAATTGGAAATTTTTATTATCAAATTTTTCTGACTTGGAACAAGCAATTTGTTATATTGCTAATATTTTTATTGATTTGGATGGAGGAATTTTCCTTTTTCATTGTTTTCAGATTTGGAAGCGGAAATTTTATATTTTCAACATTTTTATTGATTTGGACGATCGGAAAATGTTACTTTTTTTTTGGTTTGGAAAAGGGAATTTTTCTGTTTCTAGCATTTTTATACAGGAGGGCATTTTTTTATTTTAATTTTTTTTCTAACGTGGAAGAGGAAATTTTTAAATCTTTAAAATATGTATTGGAATTGAAGGAGGAAATTTAAAATTTCTTTTTTTTAAACTCAGTATAAATATTTAAATAAAAATTCTCTCTGCTAAATCAACCAACCATTTTTTTTAATGTCCATCCTTCCAACTCAATTAAAAAATTAAAAATGCTCCGCTTCCAATGCAGGAAAAAACTTAAATTTCCTCTTTTCCAACTCAATTATAAAAATGTGAAGAATAACAAAATGTCTCTCTTCCAATTTATGACAGAATTTAAACCCAACATTTTTTTCCTACAAGATCAATAAACATATTTAAAATTCAAACTGTCTCATCCATTCCAGGAAAATATTTAAAAAAATTAAATTTCTTCCCTTTCAACTCAGTATAAATTTTGAAAAATAACAAATTTCCCTCTTAAAAATCAGGAAAAATGGAAACCAATATTTCCAGTCCTAACTCAATAAAAATGATTAAATTTTTTCTGAATTGAGATGGAGACATTTAGTATTTTTAACATTTTTATTTTTTGAGCTGGAGAGAGGGCTGTTTTTATTTTAATTGTATGTTAATCGGTCAAAGAAACATTTATTTAAAAAATGTGTTATTAATTTCAAAATGAGACAGGGTGTAAATGTGACCTTTTAATTATAAATAAATTCGACAATTTTTAAATTTTCTAAAAAGTGAACTATTTGAATTCAATTGATATCAATTTTTTTCAGTTGGAGTTTGACAAGTGGGGAGTAAACCAAAAAATCCGTGAAATCGTCAGAGCCGAAAATGTCGACCACGAGTTAAAAATACTCGATGTTCAGGAACAGAAGGTAAAGGCAGATTATAAATATTTAAAATACTGGCAGAAGTGTCTAATATTTAATTCTAAAAATCGTTTTTTTTCAGAAGAAAGATTAATTTTTAGTCGAAATGAACGAATTCTTTCCAAATAGTGGGCTGTTCAACAAAAACAGTTAAATTTTTGAATAAAAAAGTTGACTTTTTAAGAAGATCATTTAATTTTTAATTAAATAATTACATTTTTAACAAATTAATTTTTAACATGACAGTTAAATTTTTAACCTGCAAAGATTCATTTTCAGCCAAATTATTGAATTTTAAACTAAAAAGTTCAATTTTTCAACCAAATATATTTGAACTTTTGAATAGAAAGAGATTAATTTTTAAACAAAAATGGAATTCTTAAATTGTTAAGAAAACAATTAAATTTTCAGCTAAAGAGATGAATTCTCAACTAAAATTATAAATATATAAACATGAATTTTCTACAAAGGAGTTCAATCAAGTAGTTAAATTATAAATAATTTCTCAACAAAAAATGTAATAGTTGATATTTTAGCAACTACAAAAAATGATGTAAAGTGAGAATAAAAATTCAACCAAATTGTTGATATTTTAGGCCAAAAAGGCGAATTTTTCTCAAAACAATCGAATTTTCAACCAAAAAGTTAATTTTTATCAAATAGTTAAAATTTCTACCAAAATAATAGAATTTCTAACTTAAAAACCCGATTTTTCTACAAAACAGTTGAATTTTCAACCCAAAAATATTAATGTTCAACTAAGAAGTTAATGTTCAACAAATAGTTGGGAGATTGGCTAAAAAAATCGAATTTCCAACTAAAAATTATTAGTTTCCAATTAAAAATGAAATTGTTAAATAATTAGTAAAAAGAATTAATTTTCAACCGTAGAAAAAAGTACATTTTTACTAAATAGTTGAGTTGTCGACCGAAATAATAGAATTCCCAAACCAAAAAGGCAAATTTTCAACTAAAAAATAGAAATATTAAATTAATTTAAATTAATATTAAATATAAGTATAATAATAATTTTTTAATAATAAAAAGAATTGATAACAAAATAGTTCAACATTCAACTAAGTAGTTTAATTTTTGATTAGCTTTAATCAAAAATGGAATTTTTTAATATTTAGTAAAAAAAATTAATTTTCTACTAAAAACACAAAATATTTTTGAACAAAATAGTTTAATTTTCAACCAAAAAAGTTGAATTCTCAATGAAAAATTCAACTCAATTTTCAGGAACAACAATTAATTTACAGCCAAAAATGGAATATTTCAGTTAGAAAAATAAATGTTTACGTTTTTAAGAAATTGCAGCAAAATAATGCGATCTTGAATAAAAAAGATACATTTTTGACGAAAAGTATAGTTAAAATTTGTTTTAAAAGGGATTTACTTTTTGCGAAAAATGGAATACTTAAATTTTCAATTAAGAGAAGTAATTTTCAACAAAAAAGACGAATTTTCATCAAATTAATTAAAAGTTTAGCTAATAATTACATTTTCAACCCAATCTTCCTTTTTGGTCAAATATTCAATTGTTGGTTGAAATTTGAACTATCATGATAAAAATTCATTTTATTGGTTAAAGATTTTATTATTTTGTCAACAGTTAGTCTTTTTTTTTGTTAAAAATTACTTTTCTCAGCTGAAAAAGTTGTTTATTTTTCGAAAATAGTGTTCGAAAATCTATTATTTTTAGTATAAAATTAATTCTTGTAACTGTAATCAGGGTGGATGCTGGATCGGTAAACCGGGAAATGACCGGGAGTTTTACAAATTTTTAGAAAAAAAATCCTCCCAACTTAGATTTTAACCGTTTTTTTTTTTTTTTTAATTAGTTAAATTGTAGTTTTTTCAATTATATCATTCAGCTTAGAATGCGTATTTGAAATAAAAGAATTTCAAAATGCAGGCCCTATTGAAACTTTATAAACTATTTTTAATTTTAAAATAAGTTTTAAATAATATATTTATAATTAAAGGCTTTTATTAAATTTAAGTCTAAAATATTCCATTCCTAAACCACGTAATTTTAAAATTTTCAATTAAAAAAAAGAACAATTACTTAATATTTAGAAATATCTGATTGTACATTTAAAATCAGTGATTATAAATAAAATGCTCAAAACGGAACAAAAACACTAAATTTTGAAAAATACAATTTCAATTGTTCTATTTAAAAAAATTTAATTTGTAATTCAACTTCTTAAATTTGAATGTATAAATGACAATTGAATACCTATTATTCTTAGAAAAAATCGAGTAAGTTGTAGAAATATTTAGAAGTTTTGAAAAAATTAAAAATTAATGAAAAATTTGAAATGATTTCAAATAATTTAAACGGTGCAAATATTCCACGGCCTAATTTGAAACCAAATATAGATTTTGCAGATTTCGAACATGAAATTTAGAAGCTCTATAATAATATCATTTTTTAAGATTGCTAGGAAAATTGAAAATGATTGTTTTCTAATTATTTGAAACTCGAATAATTTTAAAAGATATTTAGAAGTTGTGAAAAACTTTTAATAATATTTTTAAATTTGAAAAAATTTCAGAATAATAACCGGAAATTTCAAATTTTAACAAATTCCGAGCTAGCTCTGAAAATTTTCGAAAAGGAACACAATTCCAAATTGGAGCAGGCAATTTTTCCAAAGAATTATAATTCTAATTCTTTGATGGAACGGAATATTTTCGAGAAAAATGAAAATAATAAATTGGAACAGGAAATTTGACAAAAATTCGAATTCTTTTTGGAAACGGAAATTTTTCGAAAAGTATTAAAATTCCGGATATGAAGAAGGAATTTTCAATTTTTAACCAATTGTCAGTTGGAACTGGAATTTATCCAGGAGAATAGCAACTTCTAAACGGAAAATTGAATTTTTCTAACAAAATTATTGTTCTGTGTTAAAACGCGGTATTTTCGTGAAATAAATTAAATTATGTATTGGAACAGGGAATTTTTCCAAAAAGTTATGATTCCTGATTTTAGTAGAAATGGAAAATTTTTGAAAAGAATTAAAATTCTGGATTTAAACAGGGAATTTTTCGAAAATAATCAAAATTTCGGATTTAAATAGAGCATTTTCAATTTTTAACAATTGATAAAATTTCAAAATTTGTAATTTGGCAGTTTAACTACATTTATTTTTAAATTGTGCAGTTGAAAAGTGTTAGTAAGTTACATATTATACGTTCAAATTGTTGAGGATTTGAATACAAAGTTGTTGAATGAATCAAATTTTAAACTTTAATTTTCGAAATTTAAAATTCAAGAGTTTCAGTTTGAGTGCTTTCATTTGCAGTTCAGTTCTTATTACTTCGAATGGAACAATTACAACTACATTTTAAATTTAACAATTTTAAAATGTAGTTTTAAATACTTAATTAGAAATTATAGGCATTTAAAATCAAAGATTTTTGCGAAAAAAACGTTCGATTGGAACTTCATAAACTATTTTCAATTTTAAAATAACTTTAAAATAATATATTTATAATCCAAGGGTTTCATTAAATTTTAAATATTATTTCAGTTTAAAATATTCCATTTTTAAACCACTTAATTTGAAGTTTTTAATTAAGAACAATTTCTTCATATTTAAAAATATTTTACTGTTCTTTTCAAATCTGTAATTATAAATTAAATATTCAAAACTAAACTTTGACTGTTAAACTATTAATTGTTCAATTTTTTTATTGTAAGTCAAGTTTAAAAGATGTTTAAAATGTCTGAAAAATGTTTCAAAATAATTAGAAATTTCGAAAAATATGAAGTAACATGTAAATGTTTCAAGATTTTGAAATAAACTTTTGAACAATTTCAAGGATTTTTTTAACTATTTAAAACAAAATAATTTAACTTTTAATTTAAGGACAGTTTCTTTAAAAAATGTAATGGTTCAATTTTTAATGTTTCTAGCCTAAAATTGCTTAAAATTATATAATTTTGAGAAACTTTAAATGCATTTAATGATTCTTAAATTTAGAGAATCTAAACTGATTATGTGGATTCATATTTTTGGAATTGAATCTAATTCGTTGAACTCTATAATTTATAAAAGTTAAAATAAATGTATTTGGTAGTTGAACTGCATTTAATTTAAAATTCTTTATTTTACAAGTGTTAATAGCTTCCATTTTATACGTATAAAATTATTGGGCATTTGAATAAAACATTTTTTAAATAAAAAACTGCACTTTAATCCCTTTCAGAATGTTTTCAGTGGTCCCATATTTTTATACCTCCTCTGAAAATTATGTCATTTTTCAAAATAAAGAGTTGACATTTAATTACGAAATCATCAAAAATATCAATTTTCTTTTGAATTATTTAAAATCTTTTCAAATTATTTTTGAAAATGTTCAGAACTTTTGAATATATTTTTAACTGCTTCCCATTTTTGTAAAAAAATTGTCTCGAGAGCCTCCAGATTTTTTTCCAATTTTCTGAATGTTTTGAAATATTTTTAAACATTCTCTTTGAGTTATGTGCTTTTTCAAAATAAAAAATCATTTTTAATCTTCTCAGAAATCTTTCAATCATTTTTTTTTAATATTTAAAAATTCTTGAAAAGCTCCAAATTTTTTTATTTTATTTGAAACATTCAAAAACCTCCAGCTTATTCGATTTTTTTCTCTTTAAATTAATGATTGTTCAACTGTTCTTTAAAAATCAAAATGCAATACTTTTACCTTCAAAATAGAAATAAAAAAATTATTATTGTAACATTCAAAGTTTAAATTTACCACTCTGAAATTGTGAAAGTTCATTTTCGCATTGCTTACTATTGAAAATTGTTATATATTTTTTAAATTTCAAATTTCCAAATTAAAAAGGGTAAAAATGAAATATTTGATACTGAAATAATACTTCAATAAGATACAGAAATTGAATAAAGGCGTTTATTTAAGAATCTATTTAATTTTTAATAGTCGAACAACGTTCATTTTTTGGAAATATTAATTTTTCGGTTCTAAATTCCTTTTTTCATTGAACGTGAAAAATGTTTGCGAACCGGGGAAAAAAACGGGAACTGACCGGGAACTTTTTTCTCTTATAAAACCAGCCACCCTGGTAGTTTTGACTATACCATTCATGGTTGAAAATTGATATTTTTTAGTTGAGAATTCAAGTATTCTGTTTTTCATTAAAATTCATCTTTTTTAATTAAAAATGTAACTGGTTTGTTGAAATTTTTTCTTTTTTTTTGCGTTGTTTAAAAGTCATCTTTTTTACAAAAAATGTTGAAAAATATTTGATTACGCGTGAAAATTAATTCTTTCTATTAAATGTTTAAACGTTCCATCTTAGATTGAAAATTGAACAATTCACCTACTTAGTTAAAAAGGTCAATTACTTTATTAAACGTTCATTTTATTAGTTAGAAATAAATCTCCTTGGTTGAAATTGCAACTATTTTTTTTTAAAGTTTTACATCTAACAGTTTTGTGTAGAACATATCTGTTTTGAATATCTTTAGCCAAAAAAAAATTGTGGAAAAGGAATATGGAACTTTGAAATATTTTTTTTAATTTTTAGGATTTCCAAATTTTGTAAATAAACTGAATTTTGCAAAGTATCAAGAGGGTGAAAAAAATTTTCTTAAGATTCATGAGAAAATCGTAAATGATTGGTTTGTAATGAATTCTAAGAAAACAATGAAAATAAATTACAACATTTGAAAAATAATTTCCTACAATTTTAAAAAATAGTGTTAAAGATTTTAAAAGCAAAATTTTGCAATTGTGCCTAAATTAAATAATCATTGAAAAAATTGAGATAATCAGAAGTTTTGAAGTAATTCAGAATAATTAAAACTTGTTAAGGTGTTTTAACGATTTTTAAACGTTTTAGGAAAATAAAAAACATTTTTTTAGGTTCCGAGGAAAAATGAAAATAATTTTTATATTTAAATAAATTATTATTAAGAGATTATTTAAAAGAAGATTTTTAAAATCGTCAAAGAGGAAACTCAAAGAATTAATGCAATTTTTTTAATTTTGCAGAATTTAAAAAAAAAATTTTAATTGAAAATTTGTAAAGATTAGAAGGATTAGAAGGTTTAGCAAGATTAAAGAAGAATTTTCTTGAGGTTCGTTTAAAAATTTTAAATAATTTTTTATTTGGTAAACGTCAACTTTAAGAGAAAATTAAAAAAGGTTTTTAAACCTATCGAGCGATTTCCTAAAATTTCGTAAAAGAGTGTAGAATATTTTAAAGTAAAATGTTTCAATTTGGTAAGATTAAAAATTAAATAAGTCGAGTAATTTCGAGAAATATTGAGAACAATTGAAGAGATTTAAAATGAATTTTCAACTTTAAAAAATGTATAAATATGTAGATTCTGAAAATTCCTGGGAAAACTTAGAAGACTATAAGTTAATTTGTTTACATTTTGATACATTTTTCAAAATTTAAGGAAAAATTCGAGGTAGTTAAAAATATTTCTAAGAAGAGATATTTAGAAACTTGGAAACATTTCCGAAAATTTAACAAATATTTTTTTATTTCATCCAAACTTCTAAATGTCCTAAAGATCTTTTAAAAAGACTTGAATTTTTCCTAATAATTTGTAAAATCCTATAAAATAAAAATAAAATCTTTAAAATGTTCTAGGTTTTTTTTTGACACATCTGAAATATTCAGAAATCTTTCTTAATTTTACCGGGAATCTTTTACTTTAAAAATTCTTCATTTTAGATGTTTTTTTAAGCCTATATTTTTAATTTGACAAATTTTAAAGTGCAGTCTTGAAGACTTACGCAGTTAAATATTAAAAGCGTTTGAAGTTGAAAATTTCTGATAAAAACATTATTATATTAACTGTAAATATAAATAAATCATTTTTCAAATTGTTCTGTAATTTAAGCATTAAAAACTGAATAATAATTGATTTGATGAAACGATTCTAAATTCGTTCAAAGTTTAAGAATTTCCAGATTGTTACTGTTTCAATTAAAAAGTCTTATTTATTAAAAAAATGTAAATGTGCAATTGAAACTTTATAAACTATTTTCAACTTCAAAACAACTTAATAATATGATATTCGTAATTAAAGGCTATTATTAAATAAAAAACTTTGTTTCAGTCTAAATTCTTCACTTTTTAATCCATTTAATTGGAAATTTTGTAATTTAGAAAAAGAATAAGTATTTAATATGTACCAATATTTCACTGTTTAAGACGAGTAAATTGAAACCAAATAATTAAAAGTAAACAATTTGAAATTAAATTGTTTTATATAGAAAGCTTTGAATCTTTAAAATTTCAAAGAACTTTTAAACTTTTAACGTCACAATTTTTATTTTTCTACTTAAAAAATGTTTATTTTGTAAGCGAAATTGTTAAATTTTTACGTAAAAAGTAATAATTTAAACCTTGTTTTTGAAAAAATTTGAATAATTTTAAAAGATACTTAAAAGTTTCAAAATGATTTAAAATTAATTTACAACTTGAAATTATTTGAAGTAATTTAAACGAAGTGTGTGAAAATTTTTTTCAGAACTTTTAAACATATTTTAAAATTGAATTTAAAATAATTTTTCTAAATGAAAAATCATTTTCAATTTTCCTAGGAATATTAAGAAACTTTTTATTGCTTTGGAGCCTTTCACAATTCTTAACAAGCTTTTCAATTTTTTATTTGAAATCTGGAAAAATCTAATTTTGTTTTTTAGGTTGTGGCTTATTTATAAATTCAAGTTTGAAGAAAATTTGTTTAAATTCGCAGGATTTTCTAGAATTTGTAGGGCAAATTTAAGTAATTTTAAAAATGACTTAGAAGTCCTGAAAAAATTTCAAAAATAATTTTGAATTTGAAAAAATGTAAAATAACTTCTAGTTGACAAAAAATTAAATGAAATTTTTTTTAATGTTTCTAGCCTAAAATAACTTAATAATATAATTTTAAATTTTGTTAAGTTCATTGATTGATTCTTGAATTGAAGTACCTTTCAGTTTATACGTGTAAATTATTGAGCATATTTATAATTAATACATTTTTAATTGAAACACTTTTAAACTTCAATTTAAAAAATTTTTAATTCAAGAGTTCCACTTTGAATTGTTTAATTTTATGTTTATTTTTTATGACTTTAAATTGAAAAACCTAACTTTCAGATCAGATTTTTAATTAGTAAATTTATTAATACAATTAAAAAAAGTTTTAATCCATCAAATTAAATAGAATTGAGTAAATTTAAAAGAATTCAAGTTATTAGAAAAGAATTCAAGAGAATTCCAAAAATTAAAAATAATTCAGGGTGAATTAAAAAAAAACTAATCTCTTGAAGCCTTTAAAACCATGCTAATTTCTAACCAAAGAAGTGACTAAAGACTACAAAATAATTCAAGTTGAATTCAAAATAATTCAAGTTGAATTCAAAAGAATTCAAATTGGAAAATTTACAAAAAATCAAAATTTAATTAATTTTCGTGAACTTGGAATGAATTTAGGATCAATTAAATAAAAACTTTAGAAAATTCAAAAAATCGATTGATTAGATATAATTTATGACCTTTTTATATGAAAAATTCAACTACTTGTTTTAAAGTTAGCCTCATTGTTTAAAATTCCTTTATTTGTAAAGATTTTTAATTTTAGTTGAAATTTAAACTATGTTTTGGACATTTTTTAAAATGGATTTTTCATTTGATAATTTATTTTTTGGAGAAAATTTTATTATTTTCTTGAAAATTCAATTATTTTGGTAAAAAGTCATCTTTTTTGTTGAAAATTTCACCATTCGGGGTAAGAACTTATTCTTTTAGGTTAAAAATTGAACTATTCTATTGAAAATTCGTCGCTTTTGCTTAAAAGTTTAATTATTTGTTTGATCATGGAATTTAGTAAATTTAGAAGAATTCAGGTAAATTAAAAAATTCCAAAGAAGTTAAAAAAATTGAAGATGAATTCCACAAAAAACTTCAAATCTTTAAAACCTTACTATTTTCTAACCAAAGAAGTGACTAAAAACTACAAAACAATTGGAATTAAATTTTAAAATATTCAAATCAATTGGAAATTTTTTTTAATAAAAAAATTCCATATATTTCCGTAAACTTCGAATGAATTTAGAGGAAATTAGAGGTAAACGAGATGAGTTCTATAAAATCCATAAAGATTCTAGGTGAATTTAAATAAATTGATAACAATTTAAAAATATGAAGAAAAGTTTATAGAATTTGATGAAATTCCTAAGAATTCAAGGTGACGTTAACAAAATTTAGGATCAATTATATAAAAACTTTTAAAAATGCAAAAACTCGATTGATCTAAATAGAATTGAGTAAATTTAGAAGAATTCATGTAAACTAAAAAATTCCAAAGAATTTAAAAGAACTAAGGGTGAACTAAAAAAAAGTCAAATCTTTAAAAACTTCCTAACTTCTAACCAAAAAAGTGACTAATGATTACAAAACAATTCAAGTTAAATTCAAAAAAATTTAAATGAATTGGAAAATTTACAAAAAATCGAAATTCCATTACTTTTCGTGAACTTGGAATGAATTTAGAGATAAACGAGAAGAATTCGATGAAATTCATAAAAATTCAAGATGAATTTAAAAAAAAAGCAGTATTTTAATCTGTGCCATTCTATACAGTGAAAAAACACATTTATGTGAAATAGGTTTTAAAAAAAAGCAATTATTTCATTATTCAAAGTGAGTTTTAATGCATTGCAAGCATAAATAAACTTTAATTAATGTATGTAGGAACAAATTGTATCCATATTCTGCCAAGAATTACGAATAATAGACGACTGGAATTTAAATACGAATTCTAACCTAACTTTTAGATCAGATTTTTAAATAGTAAATATTTCATGTATAAATTAATAAAAATTTACTTTGAGTTCATTTTTGCTTTAAAAGAAGTCTATATAAGTTTATAATCTTTTAAAAATCACAATAAAGCGAACAATAATTAGTGTTTTTTTTTTTTTAGAAAAATATTTCTGTCAAAAAGTGGGGGTTTTCACTGTATAATATGTAAATTCCATCTAAAACACATTGTTTCCCATGAAGATTTTTTTTTTTTTATTTAATAAATACTTTAAACTCTGCACAAAAAAATGGTTAAAAAACTTGTATGCACAAATTAAAATGCATCTTTAAAATCGTGCCTATTCATTCTGGTTCAAATTTTTGTCACCAGATGGCGTATCGCAGCCATTCCCAGTTAGAGTTCTTAAATTCCCGAGAATTTAAGTTCAGGTTGTATAACCGAGAATATGACAGAATATTTTTATTGACCAGGTTATATCAGCAGTCGAATATAAATTATTTTCTAACTCAGACATATTCAGGAATTACAGTGTTTCATATACAAATTAAAAATTTTCAAATGCATTAATTTGTTTCAAACAAAAAAAAAAATGTTTTCTACTTTAAAAGAGAACTTTTTATTAAAATACTGGAATTTTCAACAAAATAATTGAATTTTTAACATAATAGTTAAATAGTCAACCTAAAAAGACAAATTACCAACAAAAAAGTGTCATAGTTTATATGTTAATAAAAAAAGAATGAAGTTTATACAACAAAAGAAAAGAATTTTAAAAACAAAAATAAATTATTGAACCTTCACACCAGAAGACAAATTCTCTTTATAAAAATTCAATTTTCAAACAAAAAATATTATTCTCAACAAAAAATTAATTTTACACGAAACTCGTGCATTTTTACGCAAAAAAAGGAAATTTCAAACTAAAAAAAATTTTATACAAAAAAAAACACGAATTTTTAACTAAAAAATATCAATCTTAAAAAATGAATTCTAAACAACAAAAAAAGAAGTGTTTTCAATTTAACAGTTTAATTTTTAACCAGACATAAACCTTCAATAAAAAAATTTCACAATGTAGTTTAACTTTGCGCCAAGTAGTCGAATTTCCAATTAAAAAAGATTAATTTATAACAAGGTCACTAAACTTTTAATCAACGAGATAACTTTTCTACTTAAAATATAAATCTTTAACAAAAAAAGGTATTTCTTAACAAAGCGATTCAACCAAATGTTTTAGACAAATTAGTTGAATTATCAAGCAAAGAAGAACGATTTTTAACCAAAAAGATGCATTTTCATACAAAAAATGAAATTTCTTCTATAACAGATGAAGTTTTAAATCGAAAAGATAAATTTTCAAAAAAATAGTTGAATTTTCTGATGAGAGAGATTTTAGTCGAGTTTTCACGATCGAACTATGAATTTTTTAACAATAACTAATTTTCTATCAAAACAATTGAATTCTGAATCTAAAAAGACAGGTTTCTAACCAAAAAGGATGACTTTTTAACAAAATTGTTGAATTTTCTAGCAAATAGTTGCATTTTTGTCAAAAAATATGAAATTTATCTTAAAGCAGAAGAATTTTTAATTACAAAAAAGTTGAGTTTTTATTCAAAAAAGATTCCAGTTAACTCAGTTAAATCAAAAATGGAATTTTTGTAACAAAAAAAATAAGTTTCTACGAAAAAAAATGATGAAAATGAACCAAATAGTTGCATTTTTGTCCAAAAAAGATCAATTTTATACTAAAACAGATGAATTTGCAATAAAAAACAAAGTTTTTTTTATAAGTGGAACTTTCATCCAGAAAATGTATCAGTTCATTCTTCAACACCAAAATATAAATTTTAAACAAAAAGTAAATTTTCTACGATATAGTTAATTTTTCAAGTAAATAGTATAATAGCTAAATTTCTGACCAAACAGTTGCATTTTTGTATAAAAAAAAGATTGAATTTCTGTTAAAGCAGATAAAATTTAAAATAAAAAAGACAAACTTCCAAAAAAAAGAGTTGAATTTTCAACCGACAAGTTAACAAAAAAATGCAATTTTCTATTATTAAAAATAAATTCTGAGATTCTCATAAATTCTCAGAGAATTTATTTCTCGGTAATATTCTCATTCTCCTTACCGTTCTCAAAGTAATATAAACGGGTCAGAACTCTATTCTCAGTTGGGTACGGCCACGGAAACGGCCTGGCGCCATCTGTAACCAAAAAGTGGCAATTTCTTAGGGATGTATTCCACTTGTTTACATACGATTGAAAATAAATAAATTTATACTAACAATAAGAGTTTAATTATCAGATAACGGGAGTGCCTGTAGGAAAGCTGATAAAATCTTGAGTTTGGGGAAAAAACTTTTGCTCGAGTTTATTAAACGGTTTGTTCGGAGTTGCGTTTTGAATTTCTCATGTTAATGACAGATCTCCTATCGGATTACAAATATCACATGAAGTATTTCACTACTTTTGTTTTTGAAAAAAGAAATACTAAGATATCTGGAAAAATTATGGTGTTAATTAAGGCAGTAATATTATATTTATACGATTTATTATTTTTGTAAACGTAATGCTAGTTGTGAGATTTTGAGGTTAGAAAGTTTAATTATCCCATAATATTTATGGAGTATATTTTATTTTGTATTTCATGAAGTATATTTTGTGAAAAAATATTGTTTAAACAAATTTAAAGTTGTTGAAAATAAGTAATAATTTATTACTTTAATGATTGGTGAATTATTGAGAATGAATTTTTCTCTCTTAACGATAATACAGTAATATTTTTGTAAAAAAATTTTATTTTAGAAAAAAGTTTTTTTGAATAAATGAAATTTCTTTAAACAATGAAACATTAATTAACCAATGTTTGTCAATATTTTACTGAAGAAATATTGATAATTATTAATTTTAAAAATTGAGAAAAAAATTATTTAAACAAAATTCAGTTTGATGAAATAATTGAAAATTAATAAATCAAGATTAAGCATATTCTTAATTTGCTCTATTTTAAACATAGAGATACTCTAGTGTACAAATTACACAATTCCGGATAAAAATGCGGTTGGTATTTTCATGTCCTAAGCCTCTGTGGCACATTTTGATTTTTAAGTTCATAAAGTTAGAGTAAATATTTACTGAAACCCTAAAAATACATAGTATCTATGATAGTAAATTTACAAAATAGCAATACTTATCAAATGAAAATTTTAAGCAAACCTACATATCATTATCTATTTGAATTTTCCAAAGTGAGTGTCCCGTATCTCATTTATAATTTATAAATATTTTTAACATAAATAAAAATGTTAGGAAGTTTATCATTTTAAATCTCTCTAATGCTTCTCTTTGTATTACTATATATTTGTTATTTAATAAACACCTGTAATTTAACGTCGTAATGGGGAGGATAACAGACACTAGTCTATTAACGCTGCACTGAATTTAGCTTATTCCTTTACTTTCACTTCTGTACCCTTACCACATGAATTACTGCCAAACTTTTTCCCTTATTCAATGTTTCAGGATGAAAATCGATAGAATGATTTATAGCTTAAAATCCTGTTCTAATTAAAAAATACATCATCAATCCGCTTGTTGACATGCTACCGGCAAGTTTTATGGTTATATTCATAACCAGCAAAGAAACTAGAACGCGTTTAGCTGGAATGAAAAGACAATTTTTTCACTCAATCTTTTTGCAAGAAAGTTTCCTCTATTATTTACTTCCGTTTTGAAAAATGTTACATACGTTTTCAAAGCAATAATCTATTTATTTATGATATTTAAAAGCAATGCTACCGTGCTAACTTGTGTAAATGTCAAATTTCAATCCCCTAGGAATTTCAGGTTTAAGCCACCGCGGGCGCTGCCTGTCATATTCGGTTATTATCAAGGTCATGTCGGTACCCAATAGAGTTCGATTTTTTTTTGTTTTGTTGAAAAATTGTACATATAACATTTTTCTGTAAAATATTTCTGTTTTGAATATCGTCAATCAGAATTTTTTCCATATAACCGGGGGAATATTGAAATAAAAAGAATTATTATTTTATTTTGTGGAGGGATACCATCAGTATTTTTTGTTTCAAGTATGTTTTCTCTGCAATAAATTTTTGAAGAAACAGCCTTTTCGCATGAATTTTCGACTTTTGATTAAATTTGCAGCGAAAAGTCGTAGGTGATCAAAACGTGAAACGGCAATTGGTGATCGATATCTACAACTCTTTTCACGATAGAACATCATTTCATGAACACACGTGGATTCCGACGGATTGGATTACAAAATGGCTAGGTTCTTCGTCAACGTTAGTTTCTCCAATTGATGTTTCGTCCCTCCAATGTTGTCACGGAAATATGGACCCGGCGAAGGTTAATAAAGCGAAATGTTTTCCGAAGGATGTCGCTAATATTCTTTATGACAATTACGGAGGCGATGTTCGACTCGACGAATCCTCGCTTTGCCGCCCTTGCGTTGAACGCAAATGCACTGCTCAAAGGTTTAAAGCCGGACTGGAAAAGGACGTCAAGGAAGTGGGGGAATTGATTCGTGCTTTAAAAACCACGTAAGTTTTTTTTTCCTTCTGCGAAATTACGTTCTTTTTTCATTGATTTAAGGGCAATTTAAGGTAGAAAAAAGGTTACTAATCGCTAAAAATTTCAGTAACTTATGACATGAAATTATGACATATTTTTGTATTCTCATCATCAGCATTTACAAAATTCCAAAAAACATACGAAAATCAACATTTTAAGCCAAATAACGCCCTATAAGATTATCATAACAACTTTTTTAATTTTCTTGAAAAATCGAAGTCAAATTTTGACAGCATAAAAAAATAATGGAAAATCAAAAATTACACTTTTTCATTCATCTATTTCACAGTATTTCAAAGATTCTCAATTATGTTAATGTATTTTCAAAAAAAATAAATAAATAAATAAATAAAAATAAGTTTTTGGTCCCGTACCTAAAGGAGGGCCGCGCAGTGAGAAAAAAAGGCTTTTTTTGGTTAAAAATAGCGTACAGCCCACAAATATTCACCGATTTGGTCAGCAAAATTTGAAAAAAGCTAATAAGATTTCTGAGGGAGTTATTATTCCCGGTGTTTGTCAATAACATAAAAATTTTTGAAATCGCTTTAGTCGGATAGAGTTACATTAGTTAAGGATATTCCAATATTAGTCAATTTAAAAAACAAAAATTTATAAAGAAATTATTTGTTGAAAAAATTTTGTCTACGATTTTCCATAAATATACGGGTTTTCAAGTAATATTGCAAGAGATTTGAATGAAAACAATATTATATAATAAAATTTCTCTTATAATTATAATTGTTTACATTATAAACAAGGTTAATGCACAAAGCAATAATTAGGCATTTTTCGACAGAAATATTCATTTTTTCTATGTAAATTTTTTTTAATTACGACATGTTTGATAAAGTTTAGCAAAATTTATAATTAGTCAATTAATCTTATGATTTTTAAAAAGAATTTAATAAACAAATGTATTATTATTATATATTATACATTAGTGAGGCATTTATCGACGAAAAAATTCTGTTTTGTTTCGATGTCAGACTTTTAATTTAGATCTTCATAATAAATTTGGCAACATTCATGATGAGTTGATAAATTTTATCATCTTTGAAAACAAATTTAACACACTAATGCATTATTCGCAGTCATCTATCAATGAACACATTTTTTTTCGATATCCTTTTTAAAGAAGTTGCCATAAAAAAAGAACGAATTTTTCTGTAGACAAATGACTGATTAATGCATTTTTTCATCAAATTTGTTTAAAGAAATAATAAAATTTATCAGCTTATTATGAATGTTATTGAAATTCTCATAAATTTTCCATCTGAAAAGACTGGCATTGAAAAAACCGAATTTTTCTTCCGACAAATGCCCGAATAATGTATTTATTTATTAAATTTGTTTTTGAAAAATCTTACGATTAATCAACAAATTATGAATTTTGCTCAAATTATCATAAAGTTACTGAACTTATTCATTACATTTGTTTATAATATAAAGAATTATAATATTAAGAGAATTTTTTTTAATATCATATAATTTCCATTCAAACTTCCTACAATATAACTAGAAAAAAATGTGTAATTATGGAAAATCATAGAAAACATTTTTTCAACCTATTTTTATCATTTGTTTATTTACAAAAAATTGAAAACCTAATGAAAAAATCAGACTCGATAACTCTCTTAGAAATCTTAACAGATTTTTTTCACAATATTTTTCACACTATTTTCTCATAATAGTCTGCTAATAAAGAGGGTATCTATCCTACCTGGGAAACCTAAAAAAACCTGGAAATCTTAGGGAATTTTGGTCGAAAGTGTGCTTTTTTATTTTAAATTGCAATACAAAATTTAATAACGATGATTCTTTGTTTTGTAAAAATAGCTTTATATTACTGAATGGGGGAGTTCGAGTCCGAGTTTTTCGAAAATTTTAATTTAATATATGAAAAATATCTTTTTTTTATACAAAAATATTAATAAAAGTTTATAGTTAATTTTTGTTGAATAGAGTTATTCAGTTGGAAGAGAAAAAATTTTATAAAAAATTCAAACTACGTGTTTTGATGAAATTTTCTATTTTTCTGATCAAATAGTAGAACTTTTAACTAATAATGATCGATTTTGTACCAAAAATAGCATAATTTCATTTTCAACCAAAAATATAAGTTATTTGAAGTTTAACTAAAAAAAAATCTGCTCAAAGAAATTGAATTTACAGCAAAATTGTTATATTTTCAAATAAAAAAATAAATTTTTAACCAAAAATGGAATAGTAAAATTTTCAGATAAAAAAATGGAATTTTCAACAATATTGTTTAATTTGTAACAAAAAACGTGAATTTTGAACTAAAAAAGAAAACATTTCAGCCAAAAATAAAATATAGAAATTTTCTATAAAGAAAATTAATTCCGAATAAAATAAAACTAGCTTTTTTTTATACAAATTATTAATAAAAGTTTATAGTTAATTTGTAAAATGAAGTAATAGAGTAAATCGTTTAGTTTAAAGAGAAAAAATGTAATATAAAAAATTCGAAGTACGTGTTTTGATAGCATAATCTATTTTTCTAACAAAATAGTAGAATTTTCAATTAATAAAGATAAATTTTGTACCAAAAATGATATATTTTAATTTTCAAGCAAAAATAAAATAGTTCAATTTTCAACCGAAATTATGAGTTTTCAAACAAGAAGATAAAGTTTCTACTAAAAAGACACATTTTTAACAAATCACATAAATTTCCAATTAAATATTTGAAGTTCTAACTAAAAAAAATGTCTACTAAAAGTAATTGGATTTGCAACAAAATTTGAAGGTAAAAAAAAAACAACTGAATTCTCAACAATTTAGTTCGATTTTTAAAAAAATAAGTGAATTTTGAACTAAATAAGAAAACAATTCGGCCCAAAATAGAATAGTTAAATACTCTCAACCATAACCACAAAAATTACTTGTCAACCGAGTAGTATAACTTTGAATCAGAAAATATGAATTTTCAAATAAAAATGAGACAGTTCATATTACATCAAAAATTTTAATATTAAATAGAAAAAATTTGAATTTAAACTAAAACGACATATTTTAAATATAATACTCAAGTTCAAAAATTAATTTTGAACAGAAAAAAAGTATTTAAAATTAAAATAGTTAAATTTTCATTGGAAAAAATGAATTTGTAACTTAAAAAATAAATTTAGAAAAAAATAAATAAATAGTTTAATTTTCAGTTTAAAAAACAACTTTTATTCCAAGAAAAGGGATTTTTAACAAAATACTTAAAATTTGAACCAACATTATTAAATTTTTATTTAAAATAAAAAAAAATAGTTCCATTTTCTTTATAAAACTAATTTTGTACCAAAAAAGGACATTTAAACAAAATACATAAATTTTACACCAAAACTAATTAATTTTCAACTGAAATATTAATTTTTAATAACAAAAAAATAGTTTTTCAGAAGAAAAATTTGTGTAAGTTCGATTTCAACATTTTTTAAAAGTAATTAGTTTAATTTATATCTTTTCTAATTATGATATCGCTCAATTTACAATGTGTAATTCGAAAATCTTGTACATTAAAAATTTGCCATTTTTGTTTTTAGGTGTTTATTTTTACTTTGAGGAATTTTAAAGAGCAGCCTTGAAGACTTAAACAATTAAAAATTAAAAACGTTTAAAGTTGAAAAATGTTGATAAAAAAAAGTTTGATTTTATTAAATGTAAATATAAATAAATCATTTTTAAAATGGATCTGTACTTTGAGTATTAAAAACTGAAAAATACTTGATTTGACAAAACGATTCTAAATCCATTCAAAATTTAAGATTTTCCAGATTGTAACTGTTTCAATTCGAAAGTATCAGTCATTGAAAAAAGTGTAAAGGTGCGATTGAAACTTTTTAAACTATTTTCAACCTAAACATTACTTACTAATATATTCGTAATTAGAAGCATTTATCAAATTTAAAATACTTTTTCAGTTCAAATTATTCAATTTTTAACCAATTTAATTTGAAATTGTTTACATAGAAAGCTTTGCATGGTTAAAATTTCGAAGATCTTTTAAACTTTTAACATTACAATTTTAATTGATCTATTTTAAAAATGTTTATTTTGTAAGTAAACCTGTTGAGTTTTAATTTATAAACAACAATTGGACACTTATTATTTGTAGAAAAAATTGAGTAATTGCAAAAGATATTTCAAAGCTTTGTAAAGTTTCAAAATTAATTTAAAACTTTAAGTGATTTCAAGTTATTCTTCAAATTTGCCAGGCTCGTTTTGGACAATTTTTAAAATATTTGTTAATCTTTTTAAATATTCTGTTAAACTAATTTTTCTAAATGAAAAATCATTTTCAATTTCCCTAGGAATCTTAAGAAAATAATTTAATCTTTTAGTCTTTCATAACTCTTAAAAAGCCTCTGAATCTTTTGTTTAAAATTTGCAATTTTGAATCTTTAAAAATTTTTCTGAATATCTCTTGTAATTACTCTAATTTTCTCCACAAATAATAAGTGTCCAATTGTTATTTGTACATCCAAATTTGAATATTTTAATATAACTATAGCTGGATATTTTACTAATTCAATTTTGGTTAAATCTTGATATTTTTTATTTAAAAATTCAACTATTTCGTAAAAAATTTATGGCTTTGTTCGAAATTAATTTTCTTAATTGAAAATTCATCTATTCCTGTTGAAATGTTATAATTTTAGTTGAGAACTTATCATTCGTGGAAAATTAATTTTAGTAACTCTAAATTTAACTACTCCATTTTTAGTTGAATACTGATATTTTTTAATTTAAAATTCAACTTTTTGGTCGAAATTTTATGTTTTTTCTTTAGTTAGAAATTCAAAGTTTTTGTTAAGAATTCATATATTTTGTTGAAGAGTCTTCTTTTTTGGTAGAAAATATTATTTTAGAATTAAATAATTCTATAAAAACAAATAAAAATTAAAGTAAGTGGAAAAAATCCTTTAAAAATAGCGAAATAAGATCTTAAAATGAATGCGTGAAATTGTTTATTTGCCATTTTTTTCTGAATTGAAAAAGAGAAATCTTTTAATATTATTTATTGATTTCGAAGGAAAGACATGTTTGTTTTTAATTTTTTTTCTGAATTGTAGGAGGGACATTGTTTATTTTTAACATGCTTATTATTAAGTTGGATCAGGTGCGTGTTTTAAAAACCTTTTTTGTTGAATTGATGAGGCGGAACTTTTGGTTTTTAATTTTTGAAGGAATATTTTTAATAGATTTCAATAATTTGAAGGAATTTTTAAAAAGATTTTAGGGTATTTTAAAAACTTCTAAGGCATTTTCAAAAGCTTTTAATTTGAAATATTTTAGGGAATTATAAAAGATTCCAAGTAATTATTAATTAATTTTAAGGAATTTCAAAGCGCTTGAAATATTTAAGAAGATAGAGTTTTCTAGAATTTCAGAGGATACAGATCGATTTTGCAGTACCTATTAGGTTTTAAGTTATGTTTATTTTTAGAGATTTAATCGGATTTTATAATATTTTCGAGGATTTCAATTATTTTAAGAGATTTTAAAGTATTATAATAATTTTTCCATGATTTCAGGAGATATTTTTATAGAATTTCACGGGATTTTATCATATTTTAGTGGATTTAAAATAATTTATTCACGAGAAATGAGGTATTTTGTAGGCTTTCTAAGGGTTAAAGAGATTTTAAATTATTTTTTGGAATTCACCCTGAATTCATAGTTATTTATCCTGAATTCTTTTGATTTTTTTAATTCACTTGAATTTTTCTGCATTTACTCAGTTCTACTTGATTCAATGCATTTTTTTTTATTTTTAAAAGTTTTTATTTATTTATCCTAAGTGTCCATTAATAAAATGATCAAAGGATTTTATAAACTTTAAGATATTTTTCAAATACCTTGGAATTTTCCAGGGCTTGAAAAAATTCAAATAGATTTTAAAAGATTTTAACGGTTTTTAAATATTTTAGGTTACGTTTATATATTGCAAAGAAATTATTAATTGATTTCAGTAATTTAATGGACTTTTAAAGGATTTTGAATATGCGAGGGTATTGTAAAAGATTTCCAGTCGTTTTTAAAGGATTTAAAAAGTTTCAAGGGGTTTGAAAAGATATCAAAGGATTTGAAATATTTTGGAAAGCTTTAAAAGATTCCCAGATTTTTGTTTGTTTATTTTCATAATTTAAAGGGATTTCGAAGACTGAAATATTTTGGAGTATCTTAAAAGATTTTAAAAAATGCACTCAATTCTACTTATTTCAATGGATTTTAACAAAGATTTTGTTTAATTCACGTTGAAGTCTTTAAAAGTTACCTTAAATTCGTAGGCATTTAATTGAATTCTGTTGAATTCTCTTTAATTTTTCTGAACTAATTTTAAACCTAATTCAATGCATTTTCAAAATATTTTTTAATTGTTTTAAATTCATTTGATTTTTTTGAATTCACCTTGAATTTTCATGAATTTTATCGAATTCTCGTTTCCTTTAAATTCCACTAAATTCATTCATTTTTTTTACTGAAATGAATGTAATTTGTTTGATTTTTAAAATTATTTAGATTTTACTTGAATTGCTTTAAATTGGTTTGTAGTCATTAGTCACTTTTTTCGTTCTGAATTTGTAATGTTTCAAAAATTTGAAGAGATTTGCAATTATTTTTTTGGAATTTACCCTGAATTCTTTTAAATTCTTTGGAATTATCGTGGCTTTTTTTAATTCGCTTGAATTCTTCTAAATTAATTCACTTTAACTTAATTCAAGTAATTGTTTTGAATTTTTAAACATTTTTATTTAATTGATCCTAAAGTATTTTGACCTCACCTAGAATTCCTAGGCATTTCATCAAATTCTTTTGAAGTTTTCGAAGCTCATTTCAAAGCTACTGCACTCAATGAAGTTTTTTTCTTCAAATTTTTAAACTTTTTTCAATTCATTAGAATTTTTTTAAATTCACCTCGATTTTTATGAATTTTATCGAATTTTGCTTGTTTCCCTTAAATTTCATTAAATTCATTCAACTTTTACTGAAATCAATGGAATTTGTTCGATTTTTATAATTATTTCAAATTTATTTGAATTGCTTTAAATTTGTTTGTGGTCCAGGGTGAGCCTGAATGAAATTTAAATGGGGATGACAAGAGAGGTCTTATATTATTTTTGGGGTTCTTTCTAGAATGCTTCAGAAACAATTTCCAAGACAAATTAAAATAATTTCTAGAGCCGTTTTTTATTTGTTATTGTTTTAATATGATTTTCTAAAGTAATTTGAAAAAAAAATTTATTTTCGAAATAAGTTATGTTTAAAGTACAAAAATTATATTTATTATTCTTTTTAACCCTCATCACTTGTACTTCTAAAAAATGACATATTACTTACATGGGGTCAAATTGACCCCAGCTGACTTGAAATGTTGTCATGTTGATTGTATACATGGTTTCAACTTGACAAAATTCACAGACGCTATTTAATACATAGAAATTAGATTCTGAGTGTTTTTTTTTTTTTAATGAAAATTATTTTGAGATGTATAACAAAATTCTCAAAATCCAATTTAAATTTGAGGCTGAAGTCGATGTTGGGGTCATCCTGACCCCATGTAAGTGATGAGGATTAATATAAATCTTGAATAATAAGTTTTTTTTTTATATAATTATTAATGTACCAACGTATATAAATTTGTATAAAAATGCGCTTATTTTACAATATTTATATTAAAAAGAATAATTAATATGATTTTTGTACTTTAAACATAACTTATTTATTATTTTATTTATTTTCGAAATAAGTTATGTTTAAAGTACAAAAATTATATTTATTATTCTTTTTAATCTTGTATTTGTATTTGTTACAAATATATATGCAAAAAATAAAAATGCAAGGTTAAAGAAAGTAATGATAATTTTTCCAATAATTTAATAAAGACTGTACGTGTACAATAATATAATATTGCATTAAAAATTGTGTAAAAATACACTTATTATAAAAGATTTATATTAGAAAGAATGAAAAATTGACATTAAAAAAAGCCAAAATAAAAAGTGTCTGTAAGAATGATTTTAATTTTTTTTTGGAAATTGTTTCTGAAACATTTTAGAACGAAACCCAAAAATAATATGAGACCTCTCTTGCCCCCATTTAAAGTTCGTTCAGACACACCGTGAGTCATTCGTCACTTTTTTGGTTCTAAATTAGTAATGTTTCAAAAATTTGAAGAGATTTGTAATTATTTTTTGGAATTTACCCTCAATTGACCTCATTTAGAATTCCTAGGCATTTCATTAAATTCTTTTGAATTTGTTTGTAAACTCATTTCAAAGTTACTGAACTCAATGAAGTTTTTTTTTCAAATTTTTAAACTGTTTTCAATTTATTTGAATTTTTTGAAATTCACCTTGAATTTTTATTTCATCTAAATCCATTCCAATTTTACAGAAATCAATGGAATTTTCTTGATTTAAAAATTATTTTCCCGGTTCGTTCTTAAATTTCTTTCAAAATTGAAGAAATTAAGTTAGATCAAAATTCAAATTAAAAATCCCATTTAGCGTCCAACAAATTAAATTGATGCAAACTCCTGTTAAAAAAAAACAAGAATCCGACAACCAAATTTGGACCCCAACGAACAAAACACAAACAAAAAACTCCTATTGTAATCTTTTTTTATTTTTATTTTGAATGCTATTTTTATTGTAATTTGATGATAATAAAAGTAAAAAAGACGAAAGAAGGAAGGGGATGTGGTTGGCTGCCTTCTCATTTTTCTTTCTTTTTTTATTTTTGTCCGAAAATTTTTTTTCCATTTTTTTCAGATTACATTAGGAGTTCTTTGTTTGTGTTTTATTCGTTATAGTCTAAATTTGGTCGTTGGATTCTTGTTTTTTTTTTTTTTAAAGGAGTTTGCATCAATTTAATTGCTTTGAAATCTTTTGAATTTATCCTCAATTTTTTACTGTTATAGCGCGAAAAAGTAGCCTATGGGCATGAAAAAAGTACCGGTTGGTCCCTATATTTTATCCCCTAATTACACAACTGTGTATTTTTTTTATTTCAAGGTCAGACGAATGTTACATTGTGGGGGCGGAATCTTTGAAATGCTGGCGAAGGCTCGCCCTGGAACAATTCAACGAAGATCTGAACGAGAAATTCAATACTGAGCAGCACTCAAATCTTCAAAATGGACAGGAAGATAAATCGAATGAGGAGGAGGACGAAGAAGACGATATTTTAAATTTCAATGAAGACCTGCTTTGTGAACACAATCGTCTTCGCACTCCCGATTCTTCAAGGAAAATTGTTCCAGGAGAAGTCTGGGAAATTCTCCGGAAATATTTTCCTGATGCGAGGGAATTTGGAATTAATAGCAGTCCTTGTCATATTTGCGAGGTTCGTTTCTTATATTAATTAGATATTAGATATTTCAATAAAAAAACGATGAAATTTCATTAAAAAAAAAAATTTAAAAAGAAAAGAATTTTCAACAAATAAAGATTTAAAAAAAATAGGGGAAAAATTCACCTAAATTGTTGAAACTTTAAGTTTAAATCGAATTTACGGTGCTAAAATGGAATTTACAGCAGGAAAAATTAATTTTTCAACAAAAGATCTCAATTTTCAATCAAAGAGATTCAAAGAGATTCATTCAAAAGAAAAACGAAAATTTCATCAAAGTAGTTCAAATTTTACCTACGCAGTTGAATTTTCATTTAAAAAAAGATCAGTTTTCAACAAAATAGTTCAATTTTGAACAAAGGAGAGTAATTTTCAATCAATTAGCTGCATTTTTATCCAGGAAAGACTGAAATTTATAATGAAGCAGGTGAATTTTTAAAGCAAAAGATCAAATTAAGCAAAAAACTGGTTGAATTTTCTGTCAAATGAATGACATTTTGACAAAATTGTTGAATTTTCAACCACACAGTTGCATTTTTATCCGAAAAAAGATAACGTTTCTACTAAAAAAGGTGCATTTTCATATAAAAAAGAACAAATTTTCAACAAAAAAATAGTTGAATTTGCATTCAAAAAGATTATAATTGACTTTTTAGCCCCAAAATAAAAGTTTTAAATTAAAAGACAGTTTTCTAGGAAATAATTTAATTTTCAACCCAAAAAGATAATTTTTTAACAATATTGTTCAAAATTTAATAAAACAGTTGCATTTTTATCGAAGAAAGATGAAAATTTTACTAACAAACATGAAAATCTGCATTTTAAACAAGTAATTTTTCTACGAAATTGTTGAATTTTCAACCTAAAGGATGAATTTTCAATAGAATTGTTGAATGTTTTAATTAAAAAAAAACAAATTTTCAAAGAAAGAGTTGCATTTTGAACACTAAAAGATGCATTTTAAAGAATTAAATTTTCCATGAAATAGTTGAATTTTCAACCGAAAAGATTACTTTTTAACAAAGTTGTTAAATTTTTAACCAAACAGTTGCATTTTTATCTATGAAAAATGCAATTTCTACTAAAACAGTTGAATTTTTAAATGAAAAAGACCATTTAAAAAAAAATAGTTGAATTTTCATCCAGAAAAGATTTTAGTCGACTTTTCAGCATAAAAATATGAGTTTAAAATAAGAAGTGAATTTTCTACGAAATAGCGGAATTTTCAACAACCAAGTATTTTTATTTTTAAAAGATTTAGTTGAATTTTCAACACTAAAATATGCATTCTATAGAAGTAAGCTTTCTACGAAATATTTAAATTTTCAACAAAACAGTTGCATTTTCAACAAAACAGTTGAATTTTCAATAAAAAAGGATGACTTTTTAACAAAATTGTTGAATTTTGAAACGAACAGTGGCATTTTTTTCCTAGAAAGATTAATTTCTACCAAAAATAGATGTATTTTTAATTAAAAATACAAATTTTCAACCAAAAAACCTGTATTTTTATTTAAAAAGGATTTAGTTGAATTTTCAACACCAAAATGTGCATTCTAAAGAAGTAAATTTTCTACGAAATATTTAAATTTTCAACAAAAAAATTTATTTTTCAAGAAAACAATTGCATTTTCAACAAAACAGTTGAATCTTCGATAAAAAAGGATGACTTTTTAGCAAAATTGTGGAAAAATTAATAAAACAGTTTCATTTTTATCGAAGAAAGATGAAAATTTTATTAAAATAGATTATTTTTTAAATTGAAAACACAAATTAGCAAAAAAGTAGTTGAATTTTCTACCAAAAAGTATGACTTTTTAAGAAAATTTGTTAAAATTTTAATTAAACAGTTTCATTTTCATACAAAAAAGATTCAATTTCTACTAAAGTAGATGAATTTTATAATTTAAACCACAAATTTTTTAAAGAAGTAGTTGAATTTTCAATAAAAAAGGATGACTTTTTAACAAAATTGTAATAATTTTTAAGTAAACAGTTGCATTTTTTCCAATAAAGATGAGATTTTTAAATATAAATAAATTATAAATTTTTAAATCAAAAAGACAAATTAAAAAATATATAGTTGAATTTTCAACCAAACGGTGGCATTTTTATTGAACAAAGATGTAATTTCTACCAAAACGGAAGATTTTAGATGACTTTTCAAAACCAATACATACATTTTAATTAAAAAGTAAACTTACTATGAAAATAGTTGAATTTTCAACAAAAAAGGATGACTTCTCTAGAAAATTGTTTAATTTTTAACCACACTGTTCCATTATTATCCTAAAAAGATGCAATTTCTAATGAAATATAGGTGAATTTTTAAATTAAAAATACAAATTTAAAAGAAAATTGGTTAAATTATCTTTAAAAAAAATTCCATTTGACTTTTAACACCAAAATATGAATTTTAAACACGTACATTTTTTAAGAAATATCTAGTTGTATTTTCAACAAAAAACAATTACTTTTTAAGTCACATTTTTTAATTTTCACCCAAAAAGTTGCATTTTTATCAAAGAAGGATGAAATTTCTATTAATACAGATACATTTTTCGTTTAAAAAGACAATTTTCCGAAAAAATAGTTGACTTTTCAGCATAAAACACATAAGTTTTAAGTAAGAAGTGAATTTTCTACCGAGATACTTGAGTTTGTTACTCAAAAAAGACGAATTTTCAACGAAACAGGTAAATTTTCAACCAAAAATATGGCTTGTTAATAAAATTGTTTAATTTTCAAATAAATAATAACATTTATATCTGAAATGATAATATTTAGAAAGAAGCAACTGCAAAAAAAAAGAAATATAAATACACGGCAATTTAAAAGTCATTTTAAAAATTCTCTAATTTTTCACCGATCTTTTATGAACAAAATAAAACAATTTCATATTAAAATCGAGAATTTTCAAATTTATCATTCTGCGTGTCAATTATTTAAAGTTATAGAAATTAAATTGAAATTCAGGATTTTAATATTGTAACTTTTGGGTATTAATTTTTTTTATTTCGCAGGTAATTTAAATATTTTAAATATTTTATTAACAGAGATTTATTATTTTTAATTCAAACAATAATTTTTTTAATCTTCAACCGTTAAAAAACTGTTTATCTTTGATGAAAACATTTAATATTTTGTAATTTAGCAATTTTCTGTCGGAAATTTTCCAATTCAGTTGTATTATAAACTGTTGGGAATTGTATTATTCGGGACTTTTCCAATTCGATGATTTTACAGTGTCGAGAATTTTATTTGTCGGGGTTTTTCAATCGTCCCAGAAATTTCACATTCAAATTATACAGTCTTAAATTTAAAGCCCTAATTCTTAAGTAATTTTAAGTTAATATTTAATTCAAATTATAAACTTCTCTCATTTAAAAATAATCCACGTTGACAAGTTTAACAGTTCAGAAAGAAATATTTTAAACTCGGATCAGTTTTTTTTTGGTTTGGAAGAGGGAGTTTATTTAAAAAATTTTTTAAATAATTATTGTGTTTTTATTATTCAGGCGAGTTTAGAGACTGTGCAAAAGTCGAAGGAAGAGGACAAAGTGAAGGCCAGAGAACAAAAAAGTGCATTGAAAAATTTGTATTATGGCAAACATAGAAACGAGCTTCAAAAATGCACCGACCCCTCGACTCTTTTTTTTCTCGTCGAGAAGAATTTTTTGAACAGTTGGCATTCCTTCATACGGTGAGTTAGAGCTTTTTAAATAAAGGTATTTTATTTATTTATTGGCAACCGGAAATATTAGAGTGGAATAAATTTTTGATGCTAGTATTTGAACCCTTTCATTTTATCTATCAATTTGGTAGATTACAGGTTTTCTACTGAAATCATTTTTGTTAGTAGGCCTTAAAATAATAATTGTTAAATTTTTAAAGAATTTTTGAATTCCTACAATTTTGAATTATTAAATTTTTCGTATGAAGTTTATTTTGTTATTTTAAAAGCAGATAATTAATTTTTTTATTGAAACCCAACAATTTTGAAAACTAAATTTAACATTTAATTTAATTATATATAAAATTTAATTAATTTGATCAAAGGAATTTTTTTTGTGAATTTCAGGAGGGAGAATTTTTTATGTTTAATTATTCAAGCTGAGTCAAAACAAAATGATTGCATATCGTACGCTTTTAATTGAAAAATTAATTTCTTATTTTTACTAGTAATTTTTGAAATTTAAAATAGAAAATTTAGTACTTAAATCATTTATTATTGTATGCATTAAAATAATTATTATTCATTATTGAACTATTGAAATTTGAATTCACACCATTTTGAATGTTAAAATTTCCATTTATTTTACTATTAAAGTTTTTTTAAATTGTACTTGAAAAATTTTTTATTTTATGAAATTAAAACCGAAAGATTTTGAATGTTTTAATTTTAAATTGTTGAATTTTGAAATCTTCATATCCAATTGTTTCACTTCTAAGGACTGCAGTGTATATATACTATAAAAATGATTAAAATTTAAATGCTTCAATAAATTATGATTGCAATCACAGAATTTTTGTCACATAAATTTTATATTATTTAACCATGAGCGTTTTTATCGTGAACTTGTATAATTTTTAAAGATTTCAAATTGAAGGGACGATTGAAAAATCGCTAATAATAAAATTCCGAACACTGTGAAATTTCCAAATAAAATTCCCGACAGAAAATTGCCAAATTATAAAATATCCGAAGTAGAAAATTCCCAAAACACAAAAATGAAAATTTTAATTGTAATAATTTAATTATTTTATAAATAATAAAAATTAATTGCTACAATTTGGGAATTTTATAATTTGAGAGTTTTCTAGTACGGATGTTTTATAATTTAGCAATATTCTGTCGGGAATTTTTTAATTCGACAATTTTATTATTTGGAAATTTGGTTGTTCGGGGATTTTCAAATTCGGGAATTTTATAAATTGTCCGAGAATTTTATTAATCGCAATTTTATAATTCGGAAATTTTATTATTCGAAATTATATAATTTGGGAATTTTAATATTCGGGAATTTTCAAACCTGGAAATAATATAAACGGTCGGGAATTTTGTAATTCGAGAATTTTCTGGTTCGGATATACAATAATTCGGCAATTTTCTGTCGAAAATTTTATTATTCAGGAATTTTGCAATTCAGTAATATTATCAACTGTTCGAGAATTTTATTATTTTGAATGTTATAATTCGGTAATTTTATTGCTCGGAATCGTATAATTTGAAAATTTTATAATTTTATTATTTGGAAATTGTATAATTCGAGAATTTTCTAGTTGGGATATTTGATAATTCACCCATTTTCTGTCGGGAATGTTATTATTCTGGCATTTTCCAATTCCGGAATATTATAAACTTTTAGGGAATTTTCCAGCTCAGATTTTTTATAAATTTCTCTTGGGAATTTTATTATTCCAGAGTTTTACAAATCGCTAATATTACAAGCTGTTCGAGAATTTTATTATTTGGGAATTTTCTAGTCTGGATATTTTATAATTTGACAATTTTCTGTCGGGAAATTTATTATTCTGGAATTTTCCCATTTGGGAATATTATAGACTGTTCGGAAATTTCCCAATTCGGTAATATTATAAATTGTTCAAGAATTTTATCATTGGGAAATTCTATTATTCAGAATTTTATAATTTGGGAATTTTATTATTCGTACATTTTATAATTCGGGAATAATTTATTATTCGAAAATTTCCAAATTCAGTAATATTATAAACTGGTCGAGAATTTTATTATTCAGAATTTTATAATTTGTGAAATTTTATTATTTGAGAATTTTATTATTCAGGAATTTTATTATTTGGAAATTTTATAATTCAGGAATTTTCTAGTTGGGATATTTTATAATTCGGCAATTTTCTGTTGGGAATTTTATTATTCGTGATTTTTACTAATCGCTAATATTACAAATAGAGAATTTTATTATTCGGAATTTTATAATTCGGGAATAATTTATTATTCGAAAATTTCCCAATTCAGGAATATTATAAACTGTTCAAGAATTTTATTATTCGGAATTTTATAATTTATGAAGTTTTATTATTTTGAATCTTATAATTTGAGAATTTTATTATTCAGGAATTTTATTATTTGGAAATTTTATTATTTGGAAATTTTAAAATTCGGGAATTTTCTAGTTGGGATATTTTATAATTCGGCCATTTTCTGTCGGGAAATTTATTATTCCGCAATTTTCCAATACATTAATATTATAAACTGTCGAGAATTTGAGTATTTTGGAAGTTTCCCATTCGGAAATATTAAAGACTGGTCAGGATTTTCCCAATTCGGTAATATTATAAATTGTTCAAGAATTTTATTATTGGGAAATTGTGTTATTCGGAATTTTATATTTGGGAATTTTATTATTCAGAAATTTTATAATTTAGGAACAATTTATTATTCGAAAATTTTCCAATTCAGTAATATCATCAGCTGTGTTGGCATCTTATCATTCGGAATTTTAGAAGTCGGGAATTTTCAAATCTAAATATTTTATAATTTGGCAATTTTCTGTCGGGAATTTTATTATACGGGATGTTTCCAATTCGAGAATTTTATTATTAGGAAATTTGATTGTTAGGGGATTTTCCAATTCGGGAATCTTATTATTCGGAAATTTTATTATTCGAAATCTTATAATATAGGAATTTTATTATTCCAGAATTTTTAATCTTGGTTATATTATAAACTGTCGGGAAATTTTCCAATTCGGGAATATTATAAATTTTTCGGGAATTTTATAATTCGGAAATTTTTTAACTTAGATATTTTATAATTCGGTAATTTTCTGTCGGGAATTTTATTATTCGAGAATTTTACAAATCTCTAATATTACAAACTGATCAGGTATTTTATTATTCGGAATTTTATCATTTATGAAGTTTTATTATTTGGAATCTTATAATTTGGCAATGTTATTATTCAGGAAGTTTATTATTTGAAAATTTTATAATTTGGGAATTTTATAGTTTAGATATTTTATAATTAGACAATTTTCTGTCGGGAAACTTATTATTCCGGAATTTTCAAATTCATTAATATTATAAACTGCCGGGAATTTTATTATTCGGGAATTTTACAAATCGCCAATATTACAAACTGTTCGGGAATTTTATCATTCGGAATTTTACAATTCGTCAGTTTTCTATTTCGGATATTTTATAATTCGACAATTTTCTGTAGGTAATTTTATTGTTCGGGAATTTCCCAATTCGATAATATTATAAACTGTTCGAGAATTTCATTATTCGAAAATTCTATTATTCGGAATTTTATAATTTGGGAATTTTATTATTCAGAAATGTTATAATTTGTGAATAATTTATTATTCAAAAATTGTCCAATTCGGTAATTTTATCACTGTTTTAGAATCTTATTATTCGGAATTTTGGAATTCGGGAGTTTCCTAGTTCGGATATTTTATAATTTGGCAATTTTCTGTTAGGAATTTTATTATTCGAAATTTTCAAACTCGGTATTATTATAAACTCTTCGGAAATTTTCTAGTTCGGATATTTTATAATTCGACGATTTTATGTTGGGAATTTTATTATTCTTGAAATTTCCAATTTTCTAATATTATGAAACTGTCAGGAATTTTATTATTCTGAAATTTTTCATTTCTGGAATTTTATAATTCGGAAATTTTCTGTCGGGAATTTTATTATTTAAGAATTTTACAAATCACTAATATTACAAACTATTCGGGATTTTTATTATTCGAGCGTTTTACAAATCGCTAATATTACAAACTGTTCGACAATTCTATTATTCGGAATTTCATAATTTTATTGTTCAGAAATTTTATTATTCGGAAATTTTATAATTCTGGAATAATTTATTATTCACAAATTTTCCAATTTGGTAGTATCAACTATTTTGTAATCTTATTATTAGAAATTTTATAATTCGGCCATTTTCTGCCAGGAATTTTTCAGTATGGTAATATTATAAGCTGTTTGAGAATTTCATTATTCAGAAACTTTATTCGGAATTTCATGATTCGGGGATTTTATTCTTCGGGAATTTTATAAAAAACATTTCAGTGTTGAAATGTTGTCACCGGCTTATACTGGCCAACATGTCGAAGGCATTTTTGGTTAGAGATGGATTTTTATTTGGTCATTTTTTGCACGGGGCTGTCCCGGTATATATCATCAGTCACGGACGCATTTTTATAATGCAATCAAGCGATCTGATGAGAGCAGTCTGCCCAGGCATATTGGACAAAGCCTGGTTTGACCCCATCATTGACGGACTGGGTTGCAGTCAAGTACACGATGGGGGGACCTACAACTTAAGGTGGGTTCCGAACCACCAGAACCTCGGTAAAGGTACATTGAAAAATTTCCAGAGGTACCGGCTCAGGGATCGAACCCAGGGACCTCTGCGGTGAAGTCCGGGGGTCTAACCAACTGAGCCACCGAGGCTCTGCTTATTATTATTATTATTATTATTATTATTTATAACAAAAGCTTGAAGAGATGTGATGATATGTGAAGATTTCGAGGGCGGAAAGGGTGGAGGATATCGGGCGCATTAACGAGTTTTCTCCTAATTGTCAGAAAAAACTTGAGCGCGCGATTAAGGTTGGAAGGATCTCTCTCTTTCTCTCCTGGCAGGGACTAGGGAAAACTAATTGAAACCGCCTAACGACCTAAGAGCAAATGATACATCGAGTTGGGAAAAGACCCTGTCTTAATAACGTTTCGTCTTATTTCGAGTTGGAGATCTACGTTCTAAGCGAACGGAAATGCAATTTAGCCTTTTCTGGATGAGAACCCTCTCCCCCACCCCCTCATTCTGAATTGTCTGCGGTGAAAGCCAATTTGCAAAATAGGAGGGGTGTTAATGGCTTGTGATTAAATTGATTAGAATGGAGACTGATGATCGTCTTTATCGTGATGAGCTTATAAGTTTCTGATTTCTCGATATTTTCGTTTTTCAATCTTATCTCTTCGAAATAAGCAGCTGCGTGAAAAAGACGGATTTTCAACAAATTGCATTAAATTCTCAACAAATAATTTTAATTTTTTAAGTTAAAAAGATCAAATTTTGACCAAAATTGAAATATTTAAATTTCTGTAAAAAGAAAATTCAATTAAAAAACAAATTTTCCACAAAAGAGTTGATTTTCCAACCGGAAAATATTAGTTTTCAATTAAAAATTTAATTTTTAACTGAACAAATAAATGTTCAACCAAATAATTAAATTTTTAGTTAATAAAATTAATTTTTAATTTGAAAAGATGATTTTTCAACAAAACATGTGATATTTGATATTTAGACCATGAAATATTTTAATTTAAAATCAAACACAGTTGAACTTAACCAATTAGGACGAACTTTGAACAAAGCACTAGAGTCATCAATCAAAATAGAATAATGTCGAAACATAAATTTGTATTTTTAAGATAAAAAATATGAAATTTGTACTAAATGAGATGAATTTATTTTCAAATCTAAATGTCGAATTTTCAACAGGAGTTGAAACTTCAACCCAGAAGATTAATTTTCTACGAAAAGAAACGGATTATCGACAAATTACATAATTTTTCAACCAAATAGTTGAATTTTTATAATTAAAAATATAAACTTTTAACCAAAAGTGTAATTGTTAAATTTTCATTTAAAAAATTATCTCCTGCAAAATAGTTTAATATTTAACCTAAAAATATAAAATTTCAACAAAAAACGGAATTTTTAACCAAATAGGTCAATTGAATTTTTAACAAAAAATGGAATAGTTGATATTTCTATTACATTTGCAAATCAAATAGTTAAATTTTTAAACTTGAAAATGTAAGCTTTTAACCAAAAATAAAATAGTTGAATTTACATTTGAAAAAATCGATTGAAAAATGTATTTTCTACAAAACAGTTGAATTTTCAACAAAATAGTTACATTTTAGTTTGAATCATTAATTTTTAACCTAAAAAGCCAAAAATTTCACAAAAAATGTAATAGTTGATATTTTAACAAAAAAACTTTTTAATTAAAAATAAAAAACAACTTAATTCAACCAAAAAATAAATACATTTTCAACAAAATAGTTAAATTATCATTTAAAGAAAATTAATTTTTAACCTAAAAAGCTGAATTTTCAACGAAAAATCTAATAGTTCATATTTTAACCAAAAAACATTTGAATTAAAAATAAAAAACAGGCTAATTCAATAAAATAAGATAAATTTTCGACAAAATAGTTCATTCCTTAACCAAAACAGATTAATTTAATTTGAAGCAAACAGTTGCATTGTGAACCAAAAATTTGCTTCTCTACAAAAAAAAAGAAAGAATTCTCGAAATAATATATAACTTTGCATCGAAACATTTGTATTTTGAAATCTGAATAGATCGACTCGAAACAAAAAATGGAATAATTAAATATTCATTTAAAAAAATATATTTTCAATTGAAAAACGTATTTTCTACAAAAAATTTGAATTTTCGCCCAAACAGTTGAATAATCAACCAAGTAGGTAAATTTTCAGTTACAAAATTAAGTTTTAACTTAAAAAGATGAATTTTCAACAAAAATATAAAGTTTTCAACCAAACAGTTGCATTGTTAAGAAAAAAATGTCTTTTCTACAAACAAAAAGAAAATGAATTTTCAACAAAATACATAAATTTTCCACAAGATAGTTACATTTTTAACCAAAAGGATTACATACCTTTTCTATAAAATGGAGGAATTTTTAAATTGGAAGAAATTAACTCTTAGCCAAAAATGAAACAGATACAATTTTATTGAAAAAATAATTTTCCATTAAAACATTAACCTTCTACAAAAAACTGTTGAATTTTCAATCATGAATTTTCAATAAAAAAAGTTAATTTTCAACCAAATAGTTTTAATAAAAGGGGGAGACTTTTTTAAATTTAGTCTAAATTAATAAAGAGAAATTTTAGGTTTTAATTTTATAGTTTGAACATTTTGATTTTATGGAAGGGACATTTTTTATTTTTTAATGAATTTAAAGAGTAAATTTGTTATTTTTACTATTTCTATTCGTTAAGGGCGATCAGATTCGGTAATTTTATCTTTTTTTTTTTAAGATGATAGGGGAATATTTATTTTCCATTTTTTTGTAATATCATGGGGAGGCTTTTTTTACATTTTTTGTGTGACTTGAGAAAGGGAAAGTCTGGGTTTTAATTTTATTTCTGAATTGGAAGAGAGGGAGTTTCTTAAAAATTTATATTGAGTTTAAGGGAACAAATTTGGTAGATATATTGTTTTTAATTTTCATCATTTCTCCCCCTTAATTCAAAAATTAAATTTGTTATTTTTCTTATTTTTATTGGTTAAGGGGGAGGGGGTGATATTTTCAGAAAAAAAAAGATTTTCTAAATGAAAAAGAAATTTTTTGTTTTTAATAGTTTTATTGCCTTAAAGGTGGTCGGATTTTTAACAAAATTGTATTCGAGTTAAAGGGGCCAAATTCGGTAGAATTTTGTTATTTTCAACATTTTTGTTAAGTTGCAAGGGAGAAATATTTGGGTTTTAAGTATTTTTCTGAATCGAAAAGAGGAATTTTCGAATAAGAATTTTTTACAGTTTGCTATATTGAAAATGCTTGAAATTGAACAATTTTTAATTAAAACGTTCAACATAAACATAGTATAAAATAGTATCCGATAAAAACTTTATTTATTTTTTAAATTTTTGATATGAATTTGCGAAATTAATTGAGATCCAATTAAAGACTTTAAATTCCTTTTTTTTTAGAATCCAAATGAGCTGGCCAATTGTCAGAGTGACCACTTGACCGCTCTCTTGTTTATTTTGAATTTGACATTAAATCTCGTACTTTAATCCTTCTCTGTTTACCATACGAGACAGGCTAAATCAGGATCAACTCTTTAGGCGGATTATACGAGTGTCACGTCACACATGATTTTAACAGAGGTCCAACTCTCGAACTTAAACCTTACGATAAATTTTCCCAAATTTATCCAACCAGATGAATTTCGCAAATTTTTCTTTGCAAATTTATTTTAAATTTTAATTCGAATTCAGTTCTAAGATCGCAGGGTGCCCAGTAGAGTTTCCTATATTTCTTTTCGTCGAATTTTCAACCATATCACCCGGAAATATGTTCGAATCCACAAAAAATAAATTCTTTTTTTTTTTTTGTAATGATATATAGAGGTGAAGTTTAACACGTATTTTTCATAAGAAAAAATTACTTTTTTGTAAACATTTCTTTTTACAGTTAGCTATTATAATTTTGGTCAAGTTTTTAATTAGATTTTAATAATACCTAATTAATATTAACAAAAATAATTGTTTGAATAATATATTATTATTGTTAATAATATTTTCTTAGAATAATGCTAGAAAATTGCAATTTTTTAATACATTTTCATGGTGGCCGCTGGACCGGGAAACCGGGAATTTTATGAGACCGGGAAATGACAGTGAATTTAAATTTTGACCGGGAATTTGACAAAATTTTTAGAATAAAAATGTTGTCCAACTTTGATTTTAAACGTTATTTAAATAATTTGTTAAATTGTGATTTTTATAAATCATTATATCATTCATTTAAGAATGCTTAATTTCAAAAATCTCACTAGAAGCTTTTAAAATCAAAGATTTAAAAAAAAAACAAGGTGGCCGCCGGAAATTTTACGAATTTTCAGAAGAAAAATCTGTCCAAGTTCGTTTTTAATAGTTTTTTAAATAATTAAAGTGCAGTAAATATAAATAAATCATTTTTTAAATGGATCTGTAACTGTTTCAATTCGAAAGTCTTGATAAGAATTGAAATTTATATAACATTTATTCCGATAATTTTATTTTTAAATAAAAATGTTCATGATTTATCAATAAAATATTTTTGATTCAGAGTTGCAGGTCTTCCTTTATATTATTTTTAATAAATAAATTTATTAATATATTATTTCTCTTAATTTTTTTAGCCATTAAAAAATGTAAAAGTGCGTTTTACTTTTTTCAACTTAAAAATAACTCCATAATAATATAGTCGCAATTAAAGGTTTTTATTAAATTTAAAATATTTTTTGAATGTAAACTATTCAACCTTTAACCCATTTAATTCGAAATTTCTAAACGTAGAAAAAGAATAAGTATTTAATATTTAGCAATATTTCACCGTTCATTTAAGACGAGTAAATTGAAACAAAATATTTTAAAGAAAACAATTTTTAACTGAATTGTTTTACATAGAAAGCTTTGAATCTCTAGAATTTCGAAGAGCTTTTAAACTTTCAGCGTTGCAATTTTAATTGTTCTATTTGATAAGTGTTTAATTTGTAAGTGAAATTATTAAATTTTGACGTATAAATAACAATTGAGTACTTAACATTTGTACAAAAAATTGGAGTACTTTTAAGAGATATTTAGAAGTTTTGAAAAGATTCAAAATTAATTAAAAAATTGAAATGATTTCAAGTAATTTAAATGAAATGTTTTAACATTTTTTCCAGAACTTCTAAATATATTTTAAAATTAATCGAATTTTTCCGACAATTCTTGGAAAATCCTGCAAATTAAAAAAAATCCTTCAAATCTGCCAGGTTCTTCTTTGATAATTTTTGAAATCTCTTAAAATCTTCTTAAACTTTCTGTTACAATAATTTTTCAATGTGGAACAATCATTTTTAATTTTCCTAAGAATCTTAAGAAATTTTTGAAAATTCTTTTGAATTCTTTCACAATTCTTAACAAAATTCTAAATTTTTTGTTTAAAATCTGCAAATATCTACATTTTATTTTAAATTCGGCTGTAAGTATTTGAAATTGTTTCAAGCTCTAAATTTAATTCGAATCTTTTTAAAACTTCTGAATATCTTTTTAATTTGCAGGGTTTTCTAAAAGTTAATAGAAAAAATTCAATTCATTTGAAAATATATTTAAAAGGTCCAACAAAATTTTTTTAGATTATTTTGAATTCGGAAAAATTTAAAACAACATCTAGATTTCTCAAGATTTTGAAAGAAAATTTTAAAGCTTTTGAAGGATACCTAAACTATTTAAAATTGATATAATATAATTTTGAAAATGGTTAAAGTTCATTGCTTGATTCTTTAATTTAGAGCATTGCAAATGTTAACGTGGATTTTTATTTTTGGAACTGAATCTGAATCTTTGAACTCTATAATTTATAAAAGTTCTAAATTTTACAGTTTATTTGAATTTCATTTAACATTGTTTAATTGAAAAACTTTCAAATTTCAATTTTAAAAGTTTGGAATTCAAGGGTTCCATTTTGAATGCTTTAATTTGTTGTTTATTATATTAAATGAAAAAATGTTTAGAATACAGTTTGATTTTTTTAAATTTCATTGACCGTGAAAAATGTTTGCGTACCGGGAAATGACCGGGAATTTTTTTCTTCGATTAAAACGGCCACCCTGATTTTCTACTTTCTGTCCAATTTCTAATTAGAATTAGGTAAATTATTAATTAACTTTACAAAATAATTGTTCAAACAGTGTATGATTGTTAATAATATTTAATTAAAATAATGGTAGTAAGTTGTCGGTGTTTCTTAAACTTTACACTATTTGCCCACCAATAAAGATTTTTCAATCACGAAAGTAAACAATTTCACCCAGTTTATTTCTTCTTTTGTTTTTAAGATTATATAAATATATAACTTTCCTCAGATTCTTGAGAAAGTTAAACAAAATTTTTTGACGATTTCGGATATGTCAAAAAAGCATAATTGTTTATTTTTGAGGATCATTTAAAATTGTAGAAAAAATTTGAGTCCGCTCAAATGATATTTATGACTTTTAGAAGTTTGGAAGATAAATATCTTTTAGCCTTCTCGAACTGTTTCTAATTTTTTTTTTTTAATATTACAAAATTCAAAAATCACCCTTAAATCTTTCGGATATTCTTGAAATATGTAGAAATATTTTGAAAGTTTGATTACAAATTTCCCCAGAAATTTCTAGAAAAATTTTGCTTGATGTTTTTTTTGAAATATTTTCAAATTAGTAATTTTTTTTAATCATTTCTAAAACTTTTAAACCTTATAAATATCGTTTAAAATTATTCTAATTTTTGTTTAAATTCTGAAAAATAACAAAAAATGCCTGCAAAACTTTTAGAATCGGTTATGAGAATTTTTTACGTCTTTTGAAATCTTTTTAAATATTCTCTTGAAATTGATTTTTAAAAATAAAACTTCAGTTTAAATTTTCCCATGAACAGGGAGGTCGCTGGACCGGGGAAATGGGAAATGATTAGGAATTTTTCGAGAATGGGCAAAACCGAGCAATGACAGTGAATTTATTTTTGACCGGGAATTTTACAAATTTTAGAAGATAAATCTGTTTGATTTTAGCATTTTTTTATATAATTACTTGAATTTCTGTGTTCTTTTGAGCGTTTGAAATTTAACATTTTTGATCTATCATTCTTATTTGATTAACTGTAAATATAAATAAATTAATTATTTTGAAAATTGAACTGTACTTGAAATATCATAAAGCGAACAATAAATGATTGGTTAAGATGACTCTAAATCCATTCAAAATTTAAGAATTTCCAGAGTTCAATGTTAAAAATGTTGATGTATAAATAACAATCAAAGACTTATTATTTGTAAAACAATTCGAATAATTTTTAGAGATATTCAGAATTTGGAGGTTTTGAAAAGATTCAAAAATAATTTAAAATTTACAATTTTTCAAATAATTTAAACGAAGTGTGTGTTCCGACAAAATCCGGCTATTCGTACCGAAATTCAGGTTCAAATAGCCATGGCGTAATCTAAATCAAAATGTAGATTTTTGCAGATTTTGGACATCAAAATTGATAAGCTTTTTAAGAATTTTGAAATATTTGAAAAGGATAAAAACATTTTCTGAAGATTGCTAGGAAAATTGAAAATGATTTTTTATTTTGAAAAATTATTTGAATTGAATAATTTTAAAAGATATTTAGAAGTTATGAAAAACTTTTAATAATAATTTCATATTTGGAAAAATTTCAAACAACATGTAGATTTTTCAAGACTATGAAATAAAATTTTGAAATTTTTTAAGACTATCTGAACTATTTAAAATTAAAATAATTCAACTTCTGATGTAAAAAAATTTCTGTTTAGAAAAATTTAATGTTTCTAGCTTGAAATTGATTAAAAAACTATCATTTAAAATGTTTTACATTTATTGATTAATTCTTCAATTTAGATCATTGAAAATATTAACATCGATTTATATTTTTGAAACTGAATCTGAATATTTGAACTCGACAATTTATAAAATTTAAACATTCGAAATTTTTCAGTTTCAATGCAATTAATTAAAAAAATTTCAAGTGAAAAGTGTAAAGAGATTGTTTCTTCTTTTCTAAATGTAATAATAAATGTATAATCTTACCTCGAAAATTTATCCTAGCATTTATATGATTTGCTAGAATAACCCAGAATTTTATCCGAGAACTTGAAGCTCATTTGCAAGTAAAAAAAGCCATATTACTCCTTTCTCACGTAAGGCATTATCGAGCAATTTATTATCGTCCCTAGTTAAACGGCGAGCTTGAAAATATTTTTCCAGCCCATGGCTTTTGTTCCAGCGATGCTCTTTTGTACGAGCATGATTAATTTTTCAGCTCGGAAAGCTTCTTTTTCTCCTCCCTAGAAAGTTGCCAGCCTTTCTCTGAAAATAAAACAAACATCTTTTCTGTTCGTTTGCCACATTCCTCAAACATATTTTAACGCTTTTCTATTTTTTGTTCGAAATTGTAAACGTTTTTTTTTTTTTAATTTTAAAGCGTTTGACAATTGTAATTCAAATTTTCTATCTAGAAAAAAATAGGCGGAACGAAATTATCGAAAGATTTGCTCTCATGTTTGTGAACTGACTGATCAAATTGATTAAGAATATTATGTTTGATATTATAATGTTACGAACTAAGGTGTACTTTAGAACTTGAACCCATAAAAAAATCCAACTATATTTTTAGGTAAAAGTTATTTTTTTATCGAAAAGGCTACTATTATATTTTTGGTCCGAAATTGATCTTGTATTGTTACAAATTCTATTATTTGATTGAGAATTAATTTTTTTGTCGAAAATGCAACGATATTGTTAAAAAGTCATCTTTTTTATCAAAAATTCAACTGCTGCTTTGTTAAAAATTCATTTTGTTTAGTTGAAGATTCATTTCTTTGCGTGAAAATTTAAATATTTTGATGAAAATTCGTTTTATGCTGAATCGAAATTAAATTGTTTTAAATGACAATTAATCAATTCTGTTTTGTTTAAAATGTGGTCTTTTTAAGTAAACAATTTAAATATTTGGTTAAAAAATTATCATTTTTAGTTGATAATTCATGAATTTTGTTGAAAATTTAATTATTTTGTTGAAAATGAAACTATATTCAGTCATCACAGAGTGTCACCTTTTTATCGTATTTTGGGGTTTCTCATCTGGTGTCACCTTTTTCAATTGAAAAAATACAATTTTATTCAAAATTAAAACTTGCACATCAAATAAAGTTTTTATTACACTTTCCTAATCGACGAATCTTGAATCAAATGATTGAATTTAAAAAAAAAAAGATTAAACTTCAACCAGGAAGAGTTGAATTTTCAAACATAATCGTAAATTTTAAATTTGAAAAGATGAATATTTTACAAGCCAGTTTAATTTTGAAGCAATGGAGACGAATTTTTAACCAAAAAATATGACTTTTCTAACAAATGCGGATTTTTACACCAAAAGGATTGATTTGCTACCCAAAAATACAAGTGTTCAATAAATCAGTTGAAATTTGGATAAAAATATTAGTTTTTAAGAAAATAGTTGGATTTAGATTAATTATAAAATAAAAATATAATTTTTTTTCAAATAAAAATAATTAGCATTCAATAAAAAAGGATCAATTTTGAATCAAAGAAGATGACTTTTTAACAAAACAGTTGAATTATCAACCAAATCGAATTTTTATCCAAGACATGCATTTTTAGCCAAAAGGGGATATTTTTTAGCAAACAGTTGAATTTTCCACACAAAAAGACGAGTTTTTAAGTAAAAGAGAATTTTCAATCCAAAAAGTATCAATTTTCGACAACAAATACGACTTTATAACAAAATAGTTGAATGCAGATTAATTTAAAAAAAGAAATCTAATACTTTTTTGTTTGGTTTTGTTTTTGATAAAAGGAACTAACTTTCAATCAAAATAGATGTTTTGAATGAAGAGGTTAATTTTAAACAAAAAAGGGTGACTTTTTAAGAACCTAGTTCAATTTTCAATCAAATAAATAAACTTTGAAATGATTAACTTTCAAATATAAAAGGTGAATTTTCAACAACTAAAAAAAAAAAGATTTTTCTACCAAAAGATAAATTTTCAAGAAAAAAATATGAAGGTCCAATAAAAAAATGAATTTTCGTTTTTTTGTTGTTAAAAATTCGTCTTTTTTTGGTATAAAATCAATTTTTTTAGTCAAAATCAACTCATGTTAAAAATATATACTTTTTGGTCAAATCTAAGTGTTTTTTACTTTTAATTAAAATTTTGTTGTGGAAATATCTACTATAACATTTTTTGATAAACATTAGTCTTTTTTGTTGAAAATTCAACAATTTTCTGAACATTATTTTTCATTCTTAACTGACAAATTTTTCTTAGTAGAAAATTCATTTTTTGGTAGAAATTTCATCTCTTTTTGGTTAAAAATGCAGCTGCTTAGTCGAAGATTGATCTATTTTGGTTAAGGATTTAACTATTTTTTTGAAAATTTAAAAATTTTGTATAAAATTCAACTTTTCGTAGAAAATTCGTTTTTATTTTTGTTTTTTTAATTGGAAATTAATTTTTCTCAATAGATATTCATCTGCCTAGTTTTTTGTAAAAAAACTGAACTTTTATGTTTTAAAAATGCAGCCTATTCATCTTTTTTTATTGAAAATTGAACAATTTGGTAACGGATTTCACTATGTGGTAAGAAATTGAATGGCTTTGTAAAAAAATAGTTTTCATTTTCTTTTAATTAAAAATTAGTTCTCAGTGGAAATTTAATTAAAAATTAGTTCTCAGTGGAAATGTAAATACTCCATTTTTCAGAGTGGCCATTTTAATCGAGAAAAAATTTTTCTGGTCATCCCCCGGGTTACAACAAATTTGTTTGTCTTATTTAACATTTGTTTATCACCTATTTGCAACCTATTTTAGAAAAAATGTCACCTATTCACCTTTTTTGACGATAATAGGTGATGTGATGACTGTATATTGTTAAAAACTCATATTCTTTTTATCAAAAATTCAGTTCAATGTTTAGTTGAAAATTTAACTATTTGGTATAAAATTCATATATATTGTTAAAAATTCGTCCCAATTTAAAAGTAATTTTGTTGTTGTTAAAAATTCATCTTTTTCAATTTAAAGGTCCACTTCATGGTACATAAGTCACCTTTCTTGGTTGAAAATGATCTTTTTGGATGAAAATTCAACAGTCTTATGAAAAAGGTATCTTTTTGTCTTGAAAATTCAAATATTTGAGTAAATTTTAATATTTTCTATTTGAAAATTCGCCATTTGATTGAAAATAAATCTTTGTATGCTAAAAATCGCACTGCTTGGTTAAAAATAATAATTTGTTGTTAAAAATCTGATTAAAGTCATCATTTTCGGTTGAAAATTCAACTATATTGTTAAAAATCCATTTTTTTTTATTAAAAAATAATCTTCTGTGGTAGATAAGTCATCCTTCTTGGCTGAAAAGTTATCTTTCTTGGTTGAAAAGAATATGTTTTGGTAAAAATGCAATTCTCTTGGGAAAAAATCGTCTTTTTGGCTTGAAAACTGTACAATTTGGTTAAGTCTTTAACTTTTTTTGAACAACTCGGCACTTTTACTAGAAGGTTTATCTGTTTGGTTGTTAATGCAACTCTTTGGTTGAAAATTAATTTCTTTTATGAAAATCCGGCTTCTCGTGTTGAAAATTCATATCTTTAGGTAGAAAATCTTTTTTTCTTGAAAATTCAACTATTTTGTAAGAAATGCAATATATTTCGGGTTGAAATCTAAGTAATTCAAAGTGTTTGTTACTGAATTCAATATGACCTCGATTACATCCCTGGTTCCATACTGCGCGAAAATTGCTTCAAGTGGATGTTTTTAATTTTTTCTTTTGAATTTTCGAGAATTTCTCAAATTGCAATTTCCAAATTAGGCATTTTAATGGTAAAAATTTATTTCTAAAAGAGCAAAAAATGATAAATGATTATTTAATAATAAAGAAAACATTATTATGTTATTAGCTTTTTAACCAAATGTTTTAAAAATGAAAAAAGAATTCTGTTCATAACCTTTTAACCATATTAAATTGGATTAAATTTCTTTTAAAATTGCATTGAGAAATTTTTATGTCAATTACACAGGCCGACAAAATTTGACAAAGGTCCGGAACCAGAGACCAGACCTAGTATACCCGAAGGTTTTTGCTGCGCTGAATCCGAATCCGACCTC